>NC_135991.1:10708971-10737414 GCF_053455715.1 Rhinoraja longicauda | reverse complement strand
ACTGTGGGGTAGTACTGGTGTAACGGTATACTGTGGGATACTACTGATGGAGTAACGTATTGGTTGGTCGTACTGGTGTAACGGTATACTGTGGGATAGTACTGCTGGAGTGATATCGGCGAGACCAAGCGCAGGCTCGGCGATTGTTTCGCTGAACAGCTCCACACAGTCCTACCGGATCTCTCGGTTGCTCAGCACTTTATCTCAGCCACGCTCCCCCATTCCCAATCTGAACTTTCTGTCCTGGGCATCCTCCATTGTCAGAGTGAGGCCCAGAGCAGATTGGAGGAACAGCACCTCATACTTCGCTTGGGCAGCTAACATACCAGCGGTATGAACATTGACTTCTCTAACTTCAATTAACCCTTGCTTTCCCTCTCTCTCCATCCCTCCTCCTTCCCAGTTCTCCCACCAGTCTCACTGTCTCCAGCAAAATTCTATCTCTTTCCAGCCGACCTCTCTGACATCAGTCTAAAGAAGGGTCTCGATCCGAAACGTCATCCATTCTTTCCCTCCAGAGATGCTGCCTGTCTCGTTGAGTTACACTAGCATTTTGTGTCTACCTTCCATTTAAACCAGCTTGTGCATTTCTTTCCTACATGAAGTACAAGGCATGGCAAGACTTTCGGCTAATAATAGCTGTGCCGAACATAACACGACCAACCATACTTGCCTTCTCACAATGTATATCCCTTCATTACCTGAAAATCTGAACTTGTCTTAAATGTCACTATTGTATCTGCCTCCAACACCAGTGGAGTGGGTGGTAATATTTTAGGACCCGTTATACAGGATGATGTGACAGAGTAGTTATAAGTGCACGATGAAATATGCATAAGTTGGCATGGCTTTGTGAAGGGGAGGTCGTGTTTGATATATTTGCTGGAATTATTTGAAGAAGTAAATAGCAAGACAGCCAAAGGAGAGACAGTAGATGTTGTTTACTTTGATTTTCAGAAAGCCTTTGATCAGGTGTCGCACGATGGCTGCTTAGGAAGATGAGAGCCCACGGTGTCAAAGAGCAGATACCAGCATGGACAACTGGTTGGCTGGATGGCAGAAGACACAGAGTGGCAATAAAGGGGGATTTTTTTCCAGTTGGCTAACAGTAACTAGTGGAGATCTTCAAGGATCGGTGTATGTCCGCTACTCCACGTTTTATATTATGATTTGGACGAGGGGATTGAAGGCTTTGTGGCCAGGTTTGCGGATGTTACGAAAAGAGGTGGAAGGGCAGGTAGTTTAGAGAAAGCATGGACTCCGCAGAAGGACTTGGACATGTTGGGGGAATGGGCAGAGAAGTGGCAGATGGAATATAGTGTAGCAAAGTGCGGAGTACTGCATTTTGGTAGTAGGAATAATGGCGTAGACTATTGTCTAAGTGGGGAAATAATCCATAAATCGGAAGTGCGAAGGGACTTGGGAGTGCTGGTTAAGGATTCCCAAATTTTTTATCTGCAATTTGAATCGGTGAGGATGATCAGCCTTGATCACATGGAATGGTGGTGCTGGCTCGAAGGTCCGAATGGCCTACTCCTGCACCTATTGTCTATTGTCTATTGTCTAATGGAAGCAAACTCAATGCTTGCATTTATTTCAAGAGGACCTGTATACAAAAACACGGATGTAATGTTGAGGCTATACAAGGCGCTGGGAAGACCGCATTTGGAATATTGTGAGCAATTCTGGGCACCATATCAGAGGAAAGGTGTGCTGGCTCTGGATAGGTTCCAGAGGAGGTTTACAAGAATGATCCCAGCAATAAGTTAACCTATGGCGAGCGTTTGTTGGCTCCCGGCTTGCACTCGGTTTAGAAGTATGAGGGTGGACCTCATTGAAACATACAGATATGTGAATGGTTTAGATCCAGTGGATGTGGAAAGTATGTTTCCACTTGTGGGAGCGTCTCGGACAAGAGATCATTTCCTCTACGTTAATCTACGTTCTCTTTTGAAGATGAACAGAAATTTATTTAGTCAGAAGGTGATGAATTTGTGGAATTATTTGCCACAACAGGCTATGTAGGTCATGTCAGTGGATATTTAAAGGCGTAGACAGAAGGATTCTTGATTAATACAGGTATCAGAAGTTATGGGGAGAAGGCAGGAGAATGGGGTTTGGAGGGAAAAAAATTGGCGGATAAGACGATTGGCCGAATGGTCTAATTCTACTCCTATTCCTTATCACCCAATGCCCACCTGCGGTATTGCGTTCGATGCACTTACTGCCCCTTGCTTTCCCCGCACACGTCGTTTAAACTTCATCCCTTTCACCATAAAGGGGTGGCCTTCAATACTTGATATTTCCATCTTGAGAGGAATGTTCTGACTGTTTACCATATCTTAGCCTCTCATAATTTGCTATCGACCTATCAGGTTACTGCCCTAACTCCGATGAATCAGTCCATCGCCTGTTTGTTCATACGCTCCAGGCGATGTTCTTGTAATCGTCTTGAACACGATTTCCGAAGCGTCCATATCCTTCGTGTATGAGAGCGAACATAACTGTACACAATGCTGCAAAAGCGGCCGATGTAAAGTTCTCTAAAGGTGAATATTGACATCTGACTCATATTCAATGACTCGGTCAAATATAGCAAGCATTCTACGTGGCTTATTTATTACTCTAAACGTACTACCACGATTTGCGTGTTTCGCATTGGGAACTCAAGGTCCATCATAAGCAATGCTGCTGCTGCGATGCACCTATATTGTACAGACAGTGGGGGCTGTTGTGCCTCGATGTTGCAGTGTACTGCTGATGTTCATCCACGGGAGGGCGCTGTGATAGTATATTGCCACTGTACATCCACTGAGGTGCGCTGTGTGTGGATGTTGCCGTGTGCTGCTGATGTTCATCCAGGGGAGGGCGCCATGACAGTATATTCCCACTGTACATGCACTGGGGTGCGCTGTGTGTAGATGTTGCAGTATGCTGCTGATGTTCATCCAGGGAAGGGCGCCAAGACAGAATATTGCCACTGTACATGCACTGAGGTGCGCTGTGTGGATGTTGCCGTGTGCTGCTGATGTTCGTCCACAGGAGAGCGATGTGACAGTCTATTGCAACTGTACATCCACTGGGGTACGCTGTGCGAGGATTCTGCAGTGCACTGATAAAGAAGAACACTGGGTACAAAAGTCATAGCAGCAGAGTTATTGCATCAAGGCCCATGGAGTCTACTCCGACATTCTATCATGGCTCACCTATCCTTCCCATTCAACTCCATTCTCCTGCCGTCTCCCCGTAATTGTCGACACTCTTGCGAATCACGACCTTATAATAATAATAATAATATATTTATTTTATATAGCTCCTTATCACATGCTCAAAGCGCTTTACAAAAACAATTAACATAGAAACAAACAGACAAACTATCCTGACGGAAAAGCGGCGAATACTCAACGCCAGCGTCCTCTCACGTCAGGGTCCGGCAGTATAAAAAGCACAAGACACACAGATATAATTTTTTACACAAACAGCCATCACAGTGATTGCTCCAGGCATACCCTCACTGTGATGGAAGGCAAAGTCTTATCTCCTCCTCATTCTTCTCCCGTGGTGCCACGAGGTGATCGAGGCTCCCAACTTTTTGAAGCCCCCACCGGGCGATGGAAAGTCCCAGGGCCGAGCCGAGCAGGCCGATGAAAGTCCTGAGCCCCCACCGGGCGATGGAAAGTGCTGCGGCCGAGCCACGCAGGGCGATGAAGGGCCTGCGGGCGGGTTGATCATACCTTGCGCTTCGGGGCGGTCGAAGCTTCTACGGCTGGAGCTCCCAAAAGCCGGTCGCCAGCCAGGGACCTGCGAACTCCCGATGTTGCGGTCCTTGTCCAGCTGCGATTTAAAAATACCCAATAAAGGTTTTTACAGCTGTCTTTTGCAGAATTCCAAAGATTTACCACCTTCTTACGAAATAAATCCCTCATCATCTCATTTTAAATGTATGTCCTTTTATTCTGAGGCTAGTCAAAGGGTGGTGAATCTGGGGAATGCTGCCACAGACGCCTCCGGAGGCCGTCATTGGGGAATTAACAGGTTTTTAAATTGGGGATTGACAGGTACGTGATTAGTAAGAGTGTCAAAGGTGGGGTTGTGTCAGAGTGGGAAAGATAGAGCAGCCATGATCGAATGGCGGATCAGAGTCGGTGAGCCTAGTGAATTACTCAAATGACGTATGAACTTATGAACTCATTACTGATTCCGGGATTGCACGGAGTCTATAGACATAGAAAATGGGTGCAGGAGGATGCCGTTTGGCCCTTCGAGCCAGCACCGCCATACACTGTGGTCACGGCTGATCATCCAAAATCAGTAACCTCTGCTTGCCTTCTCCCCAAATCCCTTGATTCCGCTAGCCTCCTGAGCTCTATCTAACACTGGTCGCTATTCAAGGATTTGACAATGGACTTGAACGACGACGTCACAACGTTTACAAATTTCATGAGAAAATGTGCGCAGTAATGCGATTCCCGACGCTGACTAGCTATCTCGTTATCCAGCTAACTTTCTATCAGCCTAGCTAGCTCTCTAGCTATCTAGTTTTGTGGCTATCTCGCCATCTAGGTCTGTAGCTATCAATATAGTTATATATCTTCCTGACTAGCTATCCAACTAAGGTAGACACAAAATGCTGGAGTAACTCAGCTTTTCAGGCAGCATCTCTGGAGAGAAGGAACGAGTGACGTTTCGGGCCGAGATCCTTCAGACTGATGTCAGAAAATAGACAATAGACAATAGGTGCAGGAGTAGGCCATTCAGCCCTTCGAGCCAGCACCGCCATTCAATGCGATCATGGCTGATCACTCTCAATCAGTACCCCGTTCCTGCCTTCTCCCCATAACCCCTCACTCCGCTATCCTTAAGAGCTCTATCCAGCTCTCTCTTGAAAGCATCCAACGAACTGGCCTCCACTGCCTTCTGACGCAGAGAATTCCACACCTTCACCACTCTCTGACTGAAAAAGTTCTTCCTCATCTCCGTTCTAAATGGCCTACCCCTTATTCTTAAACTGTGGCCCCTTGTTCTGGACTCCCCCAACATTTGGAACATGTTTCCTGCCTCTAATGTGTCCAATCCCCTAATTATCTTATATGTTTCAATAAGATCCCCCCTCATCCTTCTAAATTCCAGTGTATACAAGCCTAATTGCTCCAGCCTTTCAACATTCGACAGTCCCGCCATTCCGGGAATTAACCTAGTGAACCTACGCTGCACGCCCTCAATAGCAAGAATATCCTTCCTCAAATCTGGAGACCAAAACTGCACACAGTACTCCAGGTGCGGTCTCACCAGGGCCCGGTACAACTGTAGAAGGACCTCTTTGCTCCTATACTCAACTCCTCTTGTTACGAAGGCCAACATTCCATTGGCTTTCTTCACTGCCTGCTGTACCTGCATGCTTCCTTTCAGTGGCTGATGCACTAGGACACCCAGATCTCGTTGAACATCCCTCTTCCTAACTTGACACCATTCAGATAATAATCTGCCTTTCTATTCTTACTTCCAAAGTGAATAACCTCACACTTATCTACATCAAACTGCATCTGCCATGTATCCGCCCACGCACACAACCTGTCCAAGTCACCCTGCAGCCTTATTGCATCTTCCTCACAATTCACAATTCCCCCCAGCTTAGTATCATCTGCAAATTTGCTAATGGTACTTTTAATCCCTTCATCTAAGTCATTAATGTATATCGTAAATAGCTGGGGTCCCAGCACCGAAACTTGCGGTACCCGACTGGTCACTGCCTGCTATTCCGAAAGGGATACATTTATGCCCACTCTTTGCTTTCAGTCTGTCAACCAATTTTCTATCCATGTCAGTACCCTGCCCCCAATACCATGTGCTCTAATTTTGCCCACTAATCTCCTATGTGGGACCTTGTCGAAGGCTTTCTGAAAGTCGAGGTACACCACATCCACCGACTCTCCCCTGTCAATTTTCCTAGTTACATCCTCAAAACATCCAGTAGATTTGTCAAGCACGATTTCCCCTTCGTAAATCCATGTTGACTCGGAATGATCCTGTTACTGCTATCCAAATGCTCAGCAAGTTCGTATTTTATAATTGACTCCAGCATCTTCCCCACCACTGATGTCAGACTAACTGGTCTATAATTACCCGTTTTCTCTCTCCCTCCTTTCTTAAAAAGTGGGATAACATTTGCTATCCTCCAATCCACAGGAACTGATCCTGAATCTATACAACATTGAAAAATGATCTCCAATGCTTCCACTATTTCTAGAGCCACCTCCTTAAGTACCCTGGGATGCAGACCATCAGGCCCTGGGGATTTATCAGCCTTCAGTCCCATCAGTCTACACAAAACCATTTCCTGCCTAATGTGGGTTTCCTTCAGTTCCTCCATCACCCTAGGTTCTCCGGCCCCTAGAACATTTAGGAGATTGTGTGTATCTTCCTCAGTGAAGACAGTTCCAAAGTAACGGTTTAACTCGTCTGCCATTTCTTTGTTCCACATAATAAATTCCCCTGCTTCTGTCTTAAAGGGATAAATTGATAAAGGGACCCACATTTGCCTTGACTATTTTTTTCCTCTTCACGTACCTAATAAAACTTTTGCTATCCTCCTTTATATTATTGGCTAGTTTACCCTCGTACCTCATCTTTTCTCCCCGTATTGCCTTTTTAGTTAACTTTTGTTGCTCTTTAAAAGAGTCCCAATTCTCTGTCTTCCCACTCTTCTTTGCTATGTTATACTTCCTCTCCTTAATTTTTATGCTGTCCTTGACTTCCCTTGTCAGCCACAGGTGTCTCTTATTCCCCTTAGAGTCTTTCCGCCTATTTGGGATAAATTGATCCTGCAACCTCTGCATTATTCCCAGGAATACCTGCCATTGCTGTTCTACCGTCTTCCCTGCTAGGGCCTCCTTCCAGTCAATTTTGGCCAGTTCCCGCCTCATGCCTCTGTAATCCCCTTTGCTATACTGTAATACTGACACTTCCGATTTTCCCTTCTGCCTTTCCATTTGCAGAGTAAAACTTATCATATTGTGATCACTGCCTCCTAATGGCTCTTTTACCTCTAGTCCCCTCTGGTCAGGGGATGGGGCCGGACAAAGATAGGATATAGAACGAAACAGGATGACTGGTGAGAGAACTGGGAAGGGGAGGGGATGGAGAGGGAAAGCAGGGACTATCTGAAGTTAGAGAAGTCAATGTTGATACCGCTGGGGTGTAAACTGCCAGGCGAAATATGAGGTGCTGTTCCTCCAATTTGCGCTGGGCCTTATTCTGACTGACAATGGAGGAGGCCCAGGACAGAAAGGGCAGATTGGGAACGGGAGGAGTAGTTGAAGTGCTGAGCCACCGGGAAATCAGGTTGGGTGAGATGGATTGAGCGGAGGTGTTCAGCGAAACCATGACCGAGCCTGCGCTTGGTCTCGCCGATGTAGAGAAGTTGACACCTCGAACAGCGAATACAGTTAATGAGTTTGGAGGAGGTGCAGGTGAACCTCTGCCTCACGTGGAAAGACTGCTTGGGTCCTTGCATGGAGTCGCGGGGGAGGAAAAGGGACTCCCCCTCGAACTACACCTGTCCCTTTAAATCCCCCCTCGACCTACACCTGTTCCTTTACCTCCCCCCTCGACCACCACCTGTCCTTTTACCTTTCCCCAGCTACCCTTCTAACCGGCTCGCCAAATAGCCATCTAACTTTCTAGCCACCAGCCACCAGCCATCTTCCCATCTTAGCTAATTACCTATACATGTAGCCATTTAGTTAGCGATCAAACTATCTCGCTGTCTCACTTGCTAGGCAGCTATCTATCCAGCTAGTTCAGACGAGATCTCCCTCTCTCACGAGGCCCACAGAGGATGAGCGAGAGAAAGCACACCCCTCAAAGTGCTGCTTATCTGTTGAGATAGCTATTTACTATCTATATATCCAGCTACCCATCTTTCTAGCTGTCTAGCAATGCATGTCGATAGCTACCTAGTTACCTCGCTATCTTGCCATCGAGACAGCTCATACGCTGTCTGGCAATCTATCCTGCTGGCTAGCAATCCAGTTCTCGAGATAGCTGGATTGATAGGTAAAGAGCTAAATATTTTGCTAGCAACATGGCTACGTCACTAACTTGCCTGAGGGCTAGAGAGATAGATAACTAGACAACTAGATTGTGAGCCAACAGCTTTGGCGGCCAGATAGCGGTTTAGCTTGATGGAGCTTTGCAAGATGGCTAGTGAGGTAGGCATCTAGCCAGCTATACCAGTAGATAGCTCACGAGCCAGATCGCAAGAGAGTTTTATAGCGATTTATGAGCTATCTAGCTAGATCGAAATTTGTCTCTATCGTTCTCCCTTTCACCCCCCCCCCCCGAGAGCGAGCGAGCGAGAGACCGCACTCCACAAAGAGCTAGCTAACAAGTTAACTATTTTTGACTAAACAAAGAGCTAGCTAACTAGCTAACTATTTTTGCTATGCAGAGATCCAGCTATCACACCATCCATCTGTCTAGCGTTCAAGCTATCTAGCAATGCAGGTATTTGGCTATCTAGAAAGCTAACACGCTATCTGGCTGTCTTTCCCGCTGGTAATCAATCAATATAACTTGATACCCAGCTTCCTAGCTGTCATGCTAACTAGCTAAACAGCTATCCACCTATGTAGGGAGCCTGCTACCTATCAATTTGACTGTTCATCCAGCTGTCTAGCTCTATAGCTAACAGACTAAATTGCTATCTATCTGTCTATCTATCTCCCTATCTAGCTATCCACGTAGCTATATAGCTATTTAGTCTTCTAGGAATTTACCAAGCGAGCTATCTTATTATCTAGCTAGCTATATATTTAGCTATCTACCTAGTTATCTATCCTGTTGGCTAGCAATCCACCTATCTAGTTATGCAGCTATCTAGCTAGCAGTCTAACGAGCTATCTAGTGATTTAATTATAGCGCTATTTATCCAATTATCTCTGTAGCAATGAATCTAGCTATTTATTTCTTAAACTGGCTATCTAGCTATCTACCTACCACCTATTGCTACCTAGCTATCAAGCCATTTAGCCATGTAGTCATCTATCTATCTAGCTAGCTGCTAAGCTATCTAGCTATCTAGCTATCTAGCCAGCTGGCCATCAAGCCTTCTAGCCATCTACACATCCAGCCATCTCGCCATCTGTCCATCCAGCCATCTGGCTTTATTCAGCTCGCCATCTATCCAGCGAGCCTGCTTCCCAGCAGATCAATTTCCAAAGTAGCCAGCTAGCCTTCCAACCGTCCAGCCAGAAAGCCATTTAGCCATCTAGTCATCCAGCCATCTAGATATATAGCCGGCGTGAGCGATCTACCTGTCAATTTAGCTTGTAAGGTAGCTATCTACAAACCTAGATATGACGAGATCTCCCTCTGTGGGCCTCGCGAGAGAGGGAGCGCACTCCACAGAGAGCTGCCTATATCTCTAGCTAGCGATCATGCAATCTAGTTATTCAGCTATCTACACATCCAGCTACCTAGCTTTCAAGTTATGCAATGCGGGTAGCTATCTACCCAGGTAGCAAACTATGTTTCTATCTAGACAGCTAATATGCTATCTGGCTGTCCATCCTATTGGCTAAAAATCTAGCTCACTGGTTATCCAGCTGTCTAGTTATCAGGCCAGCCAGCTACTACTGAATTCCAGTGAAGACAAGCCCAATCTTTACAAACTTTCCTCATATGACAGTTCCGCCATCCCGGGAATTATCCTCCGTGCCTATCTCAATAGCAAGGATGTCCTTCCACAAATTAGGAGACCAAAACTGCACACAATACTCCAGCTTTGGTCTCACCAGGGCCCGATACAACTGCAGAAGGGCCTCTTTACTCCTATACTCAAATCCTCTCGTTATGAAGGCCAACATGCAATTAGCATTAGTGAAGGGTCTGAAGAAGGGTCTCGACCCGAAACGTCACCCATTCCTTCTCTCCCGAGATGCTGCCCGACCTGCTAAGTTACTCCAGCACTTTGTGAATAAATACCTTCGATTTGTACCAGAATCTGCAGCTTTTTCTTATATTAGCATTAGTGCGTTTTTCTGCTCTCATGTTGCAGCTTTCCACAATTAACTAGAGCAGACCTCAACATCCAGACTATATGTTCACACCCAGTGTCGTCAGTCTGTTCACCACCCTCCCTCTGTCTATTTCTCTCTGTGGAATATTTCTCCTCACTTCCCATTTGTTCCGTCAGGACCTTCATCCTGTCTTCCGGAACAGATAGAAGGAACATCTAATTCCAACTCTCAGTCACACGCTGTGCTACGCAGCACATCCCATGTTCTCCCTGACAATCTCAGTGAACCCTTTACCTATTTTATAATAATTCAGTTCCTTGTGCTCTACCTCACTGGTAGTAGGGCCGAAACGTCGAATTAGACCCGTTGCTTTCATAGACCTGCTTGACCAGCTGAGTTCCTCCAAGATTCAAGATTCCAGGTTTAGTATCTTTATTCCCTTTTGATACGAAACTTTTTTTCTGGGTCGGTGGAAGATATTTGTTTTATCCTCTTCCCTCACCTGCTGATTACTGTCCTTTGCCACAGTCTAAACTTACAGCGCGGAAACAGGCCCTTCGGCCCATCGAGTCCGCACTAACCAGCGATCCCCGCTCATACCAAGCCAATTAACCTACAAACCTGTAGATCTTTGGAGTGTGGAAGGCAACCAACAATCTCGGAGAAAACTCACGGGGGAACGTAGGAACTGCGAACAGACAGCACCGTGGTCGGAATCGAACCCGTGTCTTCAGCTGCAAGCGTTGTAAGGCAGCAACTCTACCTGTGCGCCCATAGTTAGTATATTTGCAACTGACACCAAACCAATGTTTACAGATGGCGGCGAATACGTTGAAAGGCGCACGATTTCAAAACCGGGCCAGATGTTTCGTTCGGACCGACCGCTCACCGGGAATTGATCTTCGTGAAAGATGCCATCATGCTTGATTGATGAAAATGTTGGCAGCACTCGAGGGCCTGGGCTACAGGGCTTCGTTAGACAGGTTTGGACTTTATGCCTCGGAGCATAGGGGCCTGAGAGGTGACCTCGACAGGCGAAAAGGGTATGAGGGGAATAAATGGAGTGAATGCACAGTCTATTTAACAGGGTAGGAAAATCAAGCACGATAGGACATGGGTTTAAGGTGAGAGGTGTTAAAGTTTAATATAAAAGTGAGGGGCAACTATTTCATTCAGAGGGTTGAGGAAATGTGAATCGACCTGCCCAGAAACATGCTGAGGTACACACAATGTGAAGGACATTTGGACGGGTACACGGTTTGGAAAGGTTTTCGGGGATATGGGCAAACCGAATTAGATGAGATGTTCCATTTTAATCGACACGTGGATGCTGGGCGGCACGGCCTATTTCCGCGCTATATGTCTCCATGCTTTATGATCTCTGCCATCGGGACGTATTAGACAGAACCATCGGGTGGCGGGTGAATATGCATTGATGAAACAGTGTTTCCCTGTTCAAAGCGGGTTATCCAACAGCAGAGATAATTTGTTCGGCTCGTAAACAGTGGTGGTCATCAGAGCCAATGAAGTCGCCAGGCATCCGCTTGCTTGAATTGAGCGCCCAGCCTGATTTGAAATCCTCTTATCCCTGTTTGACTTGCGGAGATCACACTTGTCCTTCGTGTTCCGTTCAGGGTCATCTTGCTTCAAAGCCTCAGATCAGGACATTAACCAAGTGTGAATCTCCCTTTTCATCCAAGGCTTCTGATTAGGACGAGACCTAAATGTCTCTATTGTAAAACAGCCGTCACGTGCATTTCTTTATGAAACCGAACACTTCCCTCGACAGACCGCGGACCGCTAGTCTCAAGGTGTCCGGACGCGCGATATCGTTCCGTGAGAAATCCTCGCATATTTTCCGATTTTATGTTTCCTGAGTTTTTGCAACAGATTGTCATTATTCCGGCTCCCGCTCCGGGGGAAACACTGTGCTATTGTGCGTCTCCTTTCATCAATCGGCAACGGTGCTTCACCAGTTGCATCCCGACCGGGTGGCCGGGGTTCGATTCCGATCACCGCAACATTCCCAATGCACGGGAAATCTGCCTTCAAAGAGCACAGATACTTAATTCCGATAGCAATTCATGCATAGACTCAAAGAGTCATAGAATGATACAGAGTGGAAACAGGCCATTCGGCCCAACTTTCCCACACCGGCCAACATGTTCCAGCTACACGACTCCCACCTGGCCGCGTTTGGCACATATGCCTCCAAACCTGTCCGATCCATGTACTTGTCTAACTGCTTCTTACATGTTTGGACAGTCCCTGCCTCAGCGACCTCCTCTGGCAGCTTGTTCCATACATCCACCATCCTTTGCGTGAAAAGGTTACCCATCAGGTTCCTGCTAATCTTTTCCACATTCACCTTGAACCTATAAATGATAAAGGAAGGTGTTTTGGAGGAAAATGGATCCCATAGGCAATTATTATTCACTGTGAGGTCGTCTTTGCATCGGGCATGGAATTTCCATTCCGGACCCGTTGCCCTGTAAACGGAAGTGCATCTTCCTGATCCCTTTATTGTAGATTCTCACCCCAGACGAGGACAGATCCCAACATGCCCAGATAACATTTAACACCAAGTGACGACACTCTGTTCACCACCCGCTCTCTGTCTATTCCATTCAGTGGAACCTCTCTCTTCACTCCCCATCTGTTCCGTCATGAGCTTCATCCAGTCCTCCCATACAGGCAGACGGAACATCTTCACTCTGATCCCCAGCCATGCACTACGCTACACAGGAACATTCACATGTTGCCACTGATCGGCCCCATCATTTACTTTCCAACTTTCTAATTATTGATGCCTTCTGCTCCGTCTCATGGCCCCGAATCTTCAACTTACGTCAGCTGCATCTACGGATGCTGCATGACCCGCTGAGTTATGTCTCTTTATTCAAGATTACAGCATCTGTATTCTCCTTTGAAATGAAAGATTTGTATTGTTTGATGACGGAGATTTGTTTCGTCGTCCATTAACTGCTGATTATTGAGATTTGCCAGTCTTTGTATGCAGACCGGACTTCGATTGAGTTGATTTCCTGATAAATTCGCCTTCATATTACGACTCAATATTCCCCAACGCTTATCCAATCGGACCGATTACTGTTCCTTCTCTCTGTAAAACTGCAAATAGCTTAATAAGACTTCCACTTCCTCGACTGAGGGCAGACCTAATGGAGACCCCGGTCTCCTCAGACCACTGCTGTGTTGCTCTTTTCGTTGGTGCTTCGTTCTTAAATCTTTCTGAAAGCCAGCAGGAGCACTACCAATAAATGATCGGATGACAAACGAGAACGACAAATGGAACGGCAGGCTTACTTACTGGTCGTGTGGGCCAGAGTGCTTAAGCACTGCCGAGGGGGGTGGGCTGGGGGAGAGAGAGAGATGTTGATTTTAGTTACCTGTGCATTCCTGAGGTTAGATTGGTTGAGTTCATCGCAAATGATGAACAGTACCATAGGGTTTGGTTCTTAAAGAGAGTTCATGACCGAGTATAATTCATCCGTTGCCACCTTGGTGGTGGCTTTGTGTGGTATGTGGACCGCCGACACGATGGTTCCGGTGAATTCCCCCGGTCGATTAAATGGGAGGCACATAGTGAACGGGTATTAGAGACATAGAAACATAGATAAATAGGTGCAGGAGTTGGCCATTTGGCCCTTTGAGCCAGCATCGTCATTCATTGTGATCATGGCTGATTATCCACAATCTGTACACCGTGCCTGCCTTCTCCCCATATCCCTTGATTCCGCTAGCCCCAAGAGCTCTGTCCAACTCACTTTTAAAGGCATCCAGTGAATTGCCCCCACTGTCTTCTGTGGCAGAGAATTCCACTAATCACAACTATCTGGGTGATTATTTTTATTGCACCTCCGTTTTAAATGGGCTTGTGGCGGACACGGAGCTGTCCGTCCAAGAATGAGGCAGCACACTGAGTTATCCAACACCACTTTATTCCGTGTGTCGCGCCTTCCTTCCCAACTCTCTTATCTCCTGCTCTTGGTCTCATCGTGACCTCTCGCGAGCCTCTACCGAGCCGAAGGTTATGTACTGTATGTGGCCCACCACAGGGGCCGCTACATGACCCCCCACCCCCCTCCCAGAACCAGAGGCGCAGAAACGGTCGGGCTGCCGAACGATGCGGCCGGACCTTCTACGCACGTTCCCGTGCAAAGGAGTCCTGCCCTGTAAGGGAAAATTAGGTTGGGCCCGAGATGGAGGACGCCCCGACGACGGGCCTGGGCCTCTCGTATTGGCTCGCTCAGGTCCAAATGGGCCGGTTTTAAACGGGCCACCGATACCGTCTCTTGCCGACCCCCCATGTCCAATACAAAAGTCGTGGGCCCATGCTTCAGCACCCGAAAAGGACCTTCATTTGGGCGCTGCCAGGGCGACCTGTGTGCGTCGCGTCGAAGAAAAACGTACGAGCTGTTGGCAAGAGCCGGAGGCACAAACGATAGGGTGATCCCATGCCGGGATGTTGGGACAGGAGCCAGGGCGCCAATGCTTTCCCGCAGACGGACCAACATGGCGGATGATGACTCCTGGGGGTCACCGGTGTTCGGAATAAATTCTCCGGGCACGGTGAGCGGGAAACCGTAAACCAATTCCGCCGATGAAGACTGCAGGTCTTCTTTAGGGGCAGTGCGAATTTCCAACAGGACCCACGGCAACTCGTCCATCCAGCCGGGACCGGTGAGGCGTGTTTTAAAGCATCCTTAAGACGGCGGTGGAAACGTTCCAACAACCCATTGGACTGGGGGTGGTAAGCCGTTGAGTGGTGAAGCTGAGCTCCCAATAGGCGAGCCATTGCAGACCACAGTTCCGACGTGAACTGGGCACCCCTGTCGGACGTGATATCAGACGGTATCCCGAAACGAGCAATCCAATTAGCTACTAAGGCACGTGCGCGGGACAAGGCCGAGGTGTCAATGAGCGGGATGGTCTCGGGCCACCGCTTGAAGCGGTCCACTACCGTAAGCAGATGCGAGATGACACGGGACGGAAGCAGCGGCCCACGATATCTACGTGGATATGGTCGAAGCGCCGGCGAGGCACTACGATGCCTTGAACCGGCGCCCGGATGTGCCGCTGAACCTTCGACGTTTGACATGCAATGCACGTCCGGGCCCAATGCCTGACCAGCTTTCGCAAACCACGCCACACGAATTTTGAAGCAACCAATTCCTCCTCCGTGCGAATAGATGGATGGTGCAAAGTATGAATGGCGTCGAAAACCCGACGACGCCAGGCTGCCGGAACAACAGGCCGCGGCTGTCCTGTGGAGATGTCACATAGGACGGTGATACCGGCGGGGCCCAAAGGAATGTCTTCGAGCACCAGACCCGTGATGGCAGTTCGGTATGCCTTCATCTCCTCGTATGCCAGCTGTGCTGCCGCTAAAACAGAATAATGAATTCCTGAAACCATATCGAGAGCGGCTATCACCGCTGGGCGAGACAAGGCGTCCGCGACCCGATTACTTTTCCCTGCGATGTGGCGGATCATATCACTTCCTATCATATCATATATATATATACAGCGCGGAAACAGGCCTTTTCGGCCCACCAAGTCCGCGCCGACCAGCGATCCCCGTACATTAATACTATCCTACACCCATTAGGGACATTTTTTACATTTACCCAGTCAATTAACCTACATACATGTCCGTGGTAAACTCCGAGATCGCCGTGAGTCGGCGCTACTGCCGAGCGGACTAAGGATCCGCAACCTTGGCAAAAGCAAAGGTGAGGGGCTTATGGTCGGTAAAAGCGATTAAGTTTCGGCCCTCCAGGAAATACCGAAATGTCTAACTGCCAGATGTAAAGCAAGCAGCTCCCGGTCGAATGTGCTATATTTGCATTCCGCCGAAGTAAGCTGGCGGCTGAAAAAGGCAAGAGGTTGCCAGTGTCCGTCAAAAAATTGTTCTAATACGCCACCGACCGCAGAGTCCGAGGCGTCCACGGTTAGTGCTGTAGGGGTGTCGACACGCGGATGCACTAACATCGTCGCCCGAGCCAATGCTTCTTTCCCCCCTCAAATGCCGCCACGGTGACGTAGGACCACTGCACGTCCCGCCGCTTGCCTGACAACAGATGGAATAAGGGCCGCAGTATTCTCGCCGCTGGCGGCACAAATCGGTGGTAGAATTTAACCATGCCCTCAAACTCCTGCAGGCCCTGCACTGTGGATGGTCGTGGAAACCGGTGAATAACCTCCACCTTGTCTGGTAAGGGTACCGCGTCATGCCGCGTCACCCGGTGGCCCAGGAAATTGATTGCTCGGAGGCCGAACTGGCATTTAGCCGGGTTGATCACCAGCCCAAATTCATTGAGACGATGACGCAACAGCTGGAGGTGGACGCAATGCTCCTGCCGTGAACAACTTGCCACCAGGATGTCATCCATATAGATGAAAGCGAAATCGAGCCCCCGCCCAACGGTGTCCATCAGGCGTTGGAATGCCTGCGCGGCGTTTTTAAGGCCGAAAGGCACACGCAGGAATTCAAATAACCCGAAATGGGTGATGATGGCGGTTTTCGGCACATCCTCCGGTCGCACGGGGATCTGATGGTAACCCCTGACTAAGTCGATTTTAGAAAAGAACTTGGCCTCGGCCAGATGGGCAGAGAAATCTTGAATGTGTGGGATGGGATACCGATCGGCAATTGTGGCGTCATTTAGGCGGCGGTAGTCACCGCAAGGCCTCCAACCGCCGGACACCTTGGGCACCATGTGCAGTGGAGAAGCCAATGGGCTGTCCGAGCGTCAAACAATTCCCATGGCTCCCATCTTCTGAAACTCTGCTTTCGCCCTCTGCAGTTTGTCGGGGGCCAGTCTGCGGGAGCGGGCATGAAGCGGTGGTCCCGAAGTGAGGGTATGGTTTTGAACTCCGTGCTTGGGGTCGGTTGCGCTGAATTTAGGGGTCAAATTTCTGGGAAATCGGCCAATATTTGGGCGTAGATGTTATCCACCGCTACCACCGGGACGCGGACTGGCACAGCGGACGCAGGATGACGTAAGGGAATTGATTTTAGTGTAGATGCATGGACCAGGCGTTGCCCTCGCACATCCACCAGCAGAGATTGCGCCCGGAGGAAATCGGCGCCCAACAGTGGCTGGTGTACGTCTGCCACAGTTAATGTCCAGGAAAAGTGGCAAGCACCAAATATCAGGGGAATGGTACGGACGCCATATGTCCGTATGGGGCTCCCATTAGCGGCGGTCAATAAAGGACCCCGATTGCTAGCACACGTGTCCATCGCGGACGGAGGCACCACGCGATTTCGACCCCTCTATCCACCATAAATCTGTGGCCTGACCGCCGATCCCAGGCGTATAGGCGATGGAACTTGCCGACCGCCGCGGTGATTACCGGCGGCCGGCCCCAGCGTTTCCCGGAAACGTACAGGGCGGACGGCAGTGGCGGGCCGCCGAACCCCAGCGCTGATCGTAGAAACACTATGCCCCGTCACGGGTTTCTCTGGCAGGCTCTGACGGCTCCGTTGTGTCCCTGGCCGGTGTGGGTCGAGACCGCCGTGTTTTCCCGGGCATTGTGGACACTTAGCCTAGCACCCCCATGCTCTGCCGCGCGGACACCCACAGCTCGTCGGCACGTTCCCCAAAAGCCTGAGGGTCTTCGAACCTTACCACTGCCAGGAGCGGGCGCATATCTTCTGGAAGCTGCTGCAAAAAGGCATATTCAAATAACATGCAGGACTGGTGGCCGTCCATGAGCGAGAGCATCTCACTCATTAGGGCCGAGGGCTTGCGGTCACCCAGCCCGCCCATGTTGAAAATACGTTGGACTGAGCCCGAAGGTGCGGAGTAGCAGTGCCTTGAGGCCCTTGTATTTCTCGGCTAACGGTGGATTCTGCAGGTAGGGAAGTATTCGCCCGGCCGTGTCTTGGTCAAGTGAATCGACTACGTAATAGTAACGGGCCTCTTCAGCTTTGATTTTGCGGATGCAAAACTGCGCTTAGGCCTGTTGAAACCACACATGAGGCTGGGCGCTCCAGAAGGTAGGTAGTCTCAGTGAGACAGCGTCCAGTCGGGCCTGCTCGGCGGCGGTGGCGCGCTTGTCACTGTCTGCGTATTCGTACATGGTGAACTTCCAAAATGTCTATTTTGGGCGTCGGGGTCACCAGATGTGGCGGACACGAAGCTCTCCGTCCAAGAATGAGGCAGCACACTGATTTATCCAACACCACTTTATTCCGTGTGTCGCCCCCTCCTTCCCCACTCTCTTATCTCCTGCTCTTGGACTCCTCGTGACCTCTCACGAGCCGAAGGTTATGTACTGTGTGTGGGCCACCGCCAGGGGCCGCTACAGCTTCCTCTCATCTCTTACTCCCCCAATTTGGCTACTTCCCATCCCTCACTCCCTAAAGATGGCTTCATCCCATCGCCCTTACTCCCCGAAGCTGGCTTCACCCCACCCCCCTTACACCCCCAATTTGGCTACCTCCCATTCCTTACTCCCTCAAGCTGTCTTCCTCCCATTCACCATACACCCCCAAGCTGGCTACCTCCCAGTCCCTTACTTCCACTAGCTAGTTATCTCCCATCCCCATTACTCCCCATTACTCCCACAAGGTAGCTACCTCCCATTGGTTACTCCCTCAAGCTGGCTATATCCCATTTCCCTTACTTCCCCAAGCTGGCTCCCTCGCATTCCCCTTTCGCCCCCAAACCTGCTACCACCCGGTCACTTAATCCCACAAGCTGGCCAGCTCCCATCCCCTAGCCTCCACAAAGTGGCTACCTTCCATCCCTTACTTCCCCCAAGATGCCGACTTCCCATCTCATACTCCCCGAAGCTGGATACCACATTCCATCCCTTTCTCCCCGAAGTTGACTTCCTCCCATCCCCCATGGCGGATACGTTCCATCCGCTATACTTTCCCAAGCTGGCTACCTCCCACATCTTTCTCACCAAAGATGGCTTCCTCCCATCCCTTACTCACCCAATCTGGCTACCACCGGTCCCTCACTACCCAAAGCTGCCTTCCTCCCATCCCGATTAGTCCCCAAAGCTGGCTTACCCCACCCCCCTTACACGCCCAAGTTAGCTAACTCCCATCTCTTACTCCCCCAAGCTGGCTTCCTCTTATTCCCCCCAAAGCTGGATACATGCCAACCCTTACTGCCCCAGGCAGGCTATCTCCCATCCCTAACAACCCCAGGATGGCAACCACCCTTCTCTTATTCACCCAAGCTGAATACCTCCCATCCCTTACTCCCGCAAGCTGGCTACGTCACATCCCTTACTCCCTCAAGCTGGCTACCTCCTCTTCCCCTTACTCCCCCATGTTGGGTATCTTCCACCACCATTACTCCTCAAAGATGGCTTCATCGCATCCCCTACAGCCCCAAGCTGGCTACTTCCCATCCCTCACCACCCCAAGCTTGCTACTTCCCATCTCTCAAAACCCCAAGCTGGCTACATCCCATCCATTTGTCCGCCAATTAGGCTTCCTCCCATCCCACCCACTCCTTCAATCTGGTTTCCCCCTATTCCCCTTTCTCCCCCAAGCTTTGTCAATCCCATTTCATTTCCTCCCCCAAGCTGGCTACTTCCCTACCCTTACTCACCCAAGCACCATAACTCCCATCCCTCCCCCAAGCTAGCTTCCCCTCATTCCCCTTACGCCCACAAGCTGTCTTCCTACCATTCCATTTACTCCCGAAGCCGCCTTCCTCCCAGACCCCTTAATCCCCAAAGCTGGTTACGTCCCTTACCTTATTCCCCTCAAGCTGGCCACGTCCTATCCGTTACTCCCCCCAAGTTACCAGCCTTCCATCCCTTCCTCCCCCAAGCTGGATACCACCCATCCTTTTCTCCCCAAACGTGGCTTCCTCTCATCCCTTACTCCCCCAAACTGGCAACCTCCCACCCCTTACCCCCACAATGTGGCTACCTCCCAACCCTCACTCCCCCAAGTTGACTTGCTCTCACCCCCCTTAATCCCGGAATCTGCTTACTCCCCATCCACCCAACTCGCCCAAGTTGGATTCCTCCATCCCTTACTCCCCCAAGCTGGTTTCCTCACATTCCCCTTTCTCCCTCCCATTCCCCTTTCTCCCTCCCAAGCTGGCTACATCCCATTCGTTACTTCCCCCATCCTGGCCACCTCCCATCCTGCTTACTCCCCCAAGCAGTCTTTCTCCCAGTCCCCCTACTCCCCCATGCTGGCTACCTCCGAGTCCACATAATCTCACAAGCTGCCTCGCTCCCATCCCATAGTTCCCCAAACTGTCTACATCCCAACCCTTACTGTCCCAAGTTGGCTACCTCCCACACCTTATTCCCCCAAGCTGGGGTCCTCCCATTCCCCTTGCACCCCGATGCAGGTTACCTCCCATCCCTTGCTCCCCCAAGCTGTCTTCCTCCCATTCCCCTTGCAACCCCAAGCTGGCTACCTACCATCCCTTGCACCCCCAAGCTGGCTATCTTCTATCCCGCTTCCGCGCCCCCACCCCCCACAAGGATGGCTATTTCCCAGACCTCTTAATCGTCTTACTTCCCCCAAGCTGGATTCCTCCCATTCCCCTTACTCTCCCAAGCTGTCGGCCTGTCATTCCCCTTTCTCCTCGAAGCTTGATATTTCCCAGTCCACTTCATCCCCCAATCTGGCTCCCTCCCATCCCCATTACTCCCCAAATCTGGCTTCATCCCATCCCCTTACACCCCCAAGCTGGCCACGTCCCATACCTTACTCCCCCAAGCTGGCCACCTCCCATACCTTACTCCCCCACGGTGGCCACGTCCCACCCTTTTCTCCCCTAAGTTTGCTTCCTCTCATCCCTTACACGCCCAAGCTGGCTACCTCCCCTCGCCCAATCCCACAAGCTGGCTTCCTCTCATCCCCCTTACTCACCGAATCTGGCTTCTCCCCATCCACCTTACTCGCCCATGTTGGCTACCTCCCATCCGTTACTCCCCCAAGCTGGCTACATCCCAACCCTTACTGCCCGAAGCAGACTCCGTCCCATCGCTAATTGCCCAGGCTGGTTACCTCCCATCCCTTACTCCCCCATGCTGGTTACCTCCCATCCCTTACACATTTTTACATTCAGATATTTCCCGAGGTGTTCGCGGCGAGCGGCCGGGGTCTTCCCGGTGAGCGGGCCCAAGCCCTTCAGTAGGCCTGGAAGTCCGGCTAGCCCACCGCGGACGCTCCTTGGGGAGCGAGGAGGGAGTCCCGAGCAACCGCAGAGAGCCAGGTGGACCATCGGAGAGCGATGAAAGCCGCCGAGAACAAAGGGGCGATCCGCGATGCGACGGCAGTCAGGAGATAGAACTATCCGGCCAACGTTTGTAATTTTGTCGGGGGCAAAATGTGGCGACACTTGTGTACCGCCTGGGTGAGGTCTGCTACATGATTCTACCGGGTGGTCTGCAAAACAAAGCATTTCACTGTCCCTCGGTACATGTGTCAAGAATGTTCCATTGAATCATTGTAATCCTTGCAAAACCATGTACCAACACACACACACACACACTCCAACTCATTTACACAATCTCACATATTCAACGTCGCGTATACGTACGGACACACTCATGCATTGACTCATACACTCACACTGTCACACACAAGCAATAACCAATGCGAGTCAGGCTGAATCTCTGGAGAAGATTAGTTTAGTTTCTCAATTTAGTTTAGTTTATTGTCACGTGTGCCGAAGTACAGTGTAAAGCTTTTGTCCCGTGCTATCCAGCCAGCGGCAAGACAATACATGATTACAATCAAGACATTTACAATGTATAGATACAAGATTATTGGTTAACGTTTACTGTAAGGTAAAACCAACAAAGTCCAATCAAGAATCGTCCAAGGGTCATCAAAGAGGTAGATAGTTCAGCACTGCTGTCTGGTTGTGGTAGGATGATTCAGTTGACTGAAAACAGCTGGGAAGAAACTGTCCCTGAATCTGGAGACGTGCATTTTCACACGTATAACCTTTGCCTGAAGGGACCGGGGAGAAGAGGTAATGGCCCGGGTGTGACTCGTCCTTGATTATGCTGCTGGCTTTGCCGAGCCTGCGTGAGGTGTAGATGGAGTCAATATACGGGAGGTGGATTGTGTGATGGTCCAGGCTGCGTCCACAATTCATTGCAATTTCTTGCATTCTTGGAGCTGTTCCCATACCAAGCTGTGATGCATCCTGATAACATACTTGCTATGGTGCATCTTTAGAAGTTTATAAGAGTTGGTGGGGACACGCTGGACTTCCTAAGCCTTCCAAGAACATGGATAGGTGACGTATCGGATCTGTACTCTTCTTCAGATTGATTATGGTGGGAATGGGGACAAGGCTGGAACAGAGGGAGCCAGGACAAAACGAGTTGTATGGTGAGCGGATGCAGGTGAATAGGGTTTTCACAGTCAGGTAATTGAGACGAGAGATTAAAAGATAAAAGGATTGCAGAGGATGGTATTATAAAGAGAGAGAGGAAGGAATATCGGTGGAACGGGTGGTAGAGGGCATAAAAAGATAGAAGTCCTGGTGAGGCCCGAGGAAGAGCGAGGCGAAAGCGGGAATATGCACGTTGGTTACACAGCATTGGATAATTCCAAGTTCATACCATTAGGTTGTAAGGTACCAAAGCGGAATATGACGTGGCGTTTTTTTCAGTTTGCATGTAACCTCACACGGGCAATGTAGGTGGCCCGGGACAGAAAGGTTAGTGTGAGAAGGGGAGTTACAATGGTTAGCAACGGGGAGATCCAGCAGGCCTCGGCGGCATGAGGGAAGTATTGGGTGAAACGGTCGCCGAGTCCACGCTTGACCACGCCGATGTAAAGTAGGCCTTAAAGGGAACACCGTGTGCACCAGATGGGATTAGAGGAGGTGTAGGTGAACATCTCTCACCTGGAAGGACTACTGGAGTGTGGGGGAAGGGGCATGTGGACAGTTGTTACATCCCGTGGTAGCTAATCGTTTTAGCTGCACTTCACAAGACAGGCGTGGGAGGGCAAGCAGGAGGGGAGTTGGGGATAACAGAAAGTCAGATGAGTATAAAGATGAAAGGGAGAGATAGCGTAGAAGACGAAGGGGAGAGATGGAGGGAGAGTGAACTTTTAAAGGGAGGGTGGGAGATCAATAGATAGAGAGGAGAGTTCAGAGCGAGTGGGTTGGCAAAATTGAGTGATGAATGGTCAAATAGATAGAGAGAGACGCATGGTGAAATGCAATGGAAGTGAGAAGGAGGGAGGGACAAGAGAAGAAAGGTTGACGGGGAAAGACGTGCAGAGAGGGAGAATAGAGCGTGCAGAGGTGCAGAGAGGTGCAGAAAGCGTAGGGGAGAGAATAACAGTTCAGAGAGAGGACAGGAGTAAAGATGGAGGGAGATAGAAAGGGAGAAGGGAGATGTGTCGCATCATTCGCTATTTTATTTCGTTTTAGGAAAATTCTGAGATGGCAAAGTTTCTGTTCTCTGCGTTTCGTGAGTCTTTGGGTCGTTCCTCCTCAGAGGTGATGAAAGCAGAGCATTTTATTGTCCCGGAGCAAAGTCGGATCCATTCCAGGCATGCATGGAGTGAATGGTGACAGGGGTCGTCGGAATGTGGGGGTGAGGTTGCAGTCAGTTAAGCCGCGATCATATTGAGTGGTGAAGCAGAGTACAGGGGCCATTTTAGTGCGAGGTGATCTGTTGATCTCATTCCTCAACCTGTGGACAAATGTCGCCCAGTCCACCTTCAAACTGGGCACCAGAAGCCCTGGGAGGGTCCCTGGAATTTGGGATTGCCTTTGTGGGTGAAGCGGGTTGAAGGAAATCAGGCAAACAACACGAGGCGGAGCGTTGGACCTGATGGAGTTTGAAACAATATCCCCTTTGCTGGAACAATGCCGCTCCCAATTTCCATCCCTCAGTATCGCCACCATTCCCAGTCTTTGGAGTTTCTCAATCAATTCCCTGAATAAATCACGACCTGTCTCAGCAGGGATTTCACTTGGATGATGTCATCTGTTTGCGAATCATTTCAAAGGCTCTATTTTTTTTAACTGTTGAAACTTCACTGTCCCGATGGAGACGGAAAATGGTATAAAATCTCCGGGAATGTTCTGCCCCAGCATTTCATTCCGAGAGATTACCGATATCTCACGGGGACACGTCGCTGGGCAGAGAACATGTGGGAAAAGCTGTACGAATATTTGGACGTGGAGAAAATCTTGTACGTGATCATTGCTGCCGTTGGAGTCCCTGGTAAATGAGCACAACAATTCAAGCTTTATAACTCCGTCCGTTAACCGGTGTTGACCTGATTCTGGTCGTGTTACAATATTCCCAACTGATGATCGTTGTGTAAGAATGTGTAGACAATAGACAATAGACAATAGGTGCAGGAGTAGGCCATTCAGCCCTTCGAGCCAGAACCGCCATTCAATGCGATCATGGCTGATCACTCTCAATCAGTACCCCGTTCCTGCCTTCTCCCCATACCCCCTCACTCCGCTATTCTTAAGAGCCCTATCCAGCTCTCTCTTGAAAGCATCCAACGAACTGGCATTCACTGCCTTCTGAGGCAGAGAATTCCACACCTTCACCACTCTCTGACTGAAAAAGTTCTTCCTCATCTCCGTTCTAAATGGCCTGCCCCTTATTCTTAAACTGTGGCCCCTTGTTCTGGACTCCCCCAACATTGGGAACATGTTTCCTGCCTCTAATGTGTCCAAACCCCTAATTATCTTATATGTTTCAATAAGATCCTCCCTCAACCTAAATTCCAGTGTAGATTATATCAATCCTCTAAATGAAATATTTTTGAATTAACGTTGTGATTTTTCTCATTTCCAGACAGCCAAATCTAACCCTCTTTTTCTCCCACTGCCGGGTCCCACTAGAATGTTGTTCTTGCCTTCAGTGGGACCTTGCCCAGAGATGTCCCAGTGCTCGGGACTGGCAGCTCTCCGGGACGGTGTGACTGGGAGGGGTTTACATTGTGAAGTTCACTGTGTCTGAGTTATTGATCAGAGTGAACACCCGCTCCTGTGGACACGTCTCACTGTGGAGTCTGTCACAGTCGGATTACATCGCCTGTTGGTCAATAATTGGATCGATCGCCTGAACCGATGGCCGCGGTTCTACCGGCGTGTGTTGTTACCGACCTGACCTCACTGTGGAATGAATCCATTAACGGAGCCACTCTGCTGCCGATTCTAAGTTGTCCCTGGCTTCGCTCCGGAACCCTCCTCGTCCCGATAGAATGCCGAGTTCCCAGAGCCCTGGTTAATCGCGGCCCGTCACGGTTAAATCTGTGAAACCGGCACCATCAGAGACTGTGAGCGGGGTTAACTGTAGAAAGGACCATTCCGCCTATTGTAGCGGGCGGCTGCTCGTTCCCTCCCCGCCCTTTTCCCCGCCCGTCGCCTTATCTCGTCTCCCCTGAAGCAGGCAGGTCGGGCAAAGTGGGAGCCGGGTCTGACATTGTTCAACCTGCAGCCGCACACCGACTCCAACACTCCTGATCTTCAGCTGAAAGTGGAGCCGGTGTTCAGCCCCGGAGACCGTGTTCAGTAATGCCGAGTGTCCGTCCCCTTCTCTTTCCGCAGTGAATTTTTTTTTTTTTTTTTTTTTAAATAAAATTTTATTGGGGATAGGTACATAACCTGTTAACATCTTTACAGTCATACATTTTTGAATTGATAATATTGTCAATTATTATTATATACCTTTTACCCCTTTTTTTAAATTTATTTTATATAAACTAAATAAAGCTAACGAAGTAGATGAAGTGAAGAAAGAAAAGAGAGAGAAGAAAACTAAAAACAAAAACCAATTTAAAAGAAAAAATAACTAAAAACAAAAAAAAAAATAAAAATAAGGAAAAAATTAGTTAAAGAAGAATGGAAAAATTTATTAAAATAACAAAAACTTCATTCGAGATATATTCGTACATTCCAAAGTATAGCATTTCATTCATTCTTTAGTCCGAGTGCTAGTCAGGTTCCTGTGCTGAACTATTCTGACCCTTTAAGTAATCAATAAAAGGAGACCATGTTTCAATGAATAATTCCTGTTTGTCCAACAGGGAAAATCTGATTCTTTCCACGTTTAAGGTCTCCGTCATTTCTATAATCCACATTTTAATTGTGGGGGCCGTAGGGCCTTTCCAAAATTTTAGAATTAATTTTTTTCCTGTTATTAAACTATAATCAATAAAGTTTTTTTGTGTTGTTCTGAATGTTTTATTTAATTCTAATTCTAATATTCCGAGTATAATTAATTTTGGATCTGGGTCCAATTGTGTGCTGGTTATTTTAGATATTATACTAAAAATATTTACCCAAAATTTTTTAATTTTTATACAGTTTGCAAACATATGAGATAATGTAGCTTCTAAATGTTGACATTTATCACATTTAGGTGAAATATGTTGGAAAATTTTATGTAGTTTTGTTTTGGAATAATGTAACCTATGTAATACTTTAAATTGTATTAGAGAATGTCTGGCGTTTAGTGAACACTGATCTATATGTTGCAAACTTTCTTCCCAAGTATCTTTCGTTATTACTTGATTTAATTCTTTTTCCCATTTTTGTCTATATAAATCCGTAGAAGGCATGTCACTGTCTAATAAAATATTGTATATATAAGATATTAATTTTTCTGTATTAGGATGTTTGTTCCAACATTCGTCAAGAATTTCTGAATTTCTAATTTGAAAATTTTGGGAGTTCGACTTTACGTAATCTCTAAGTTGAAGATATCTGAAATAATCATTTCCACGAAGACCATAAATCTGTTGCAACTCCTGAAATGTCAGAAAGGTGCCTTCCTTATAAAGTTGTCCCATATTTTTAATTCCATAATTCTTCCACTGTGTAAAACCCCGGTCTAACCATGAAGGCTTAAACAAAGGATTATTCACAATTGGAAGAAAAAGCGATAAATTATCTAGTTTTAATGTCTTTTTTAATTGTTTCCAAATTCGTATAGCACTAAATATTATAGGGTTTTCCCTATAAATTTTTTTGTTTAATTTAGACGTGGCAAATAATATCGAACCAATATCAAAAGGCAAACAATCTTCCTTTTCCATTTTTAACCAGTCTGGTTGAAGATCTATTTCTTCCAACCAGAAATTCATATTTTTAATATTAACTGCCCAGAAATAAAACAAAAAATTGGGTAAAGCCAGGCCTCCATTTATTTTTGATTTACACAAGTGTCTTTTATTTATCCTATGATTCTTATAATCCCAGATGAAATCATTAACAATAGAGTCCAATTTTTTTAAAAAGTTTTTTGTCAAATATATCGGAATTGTCTGAAAAAGGTATAATATTTGCGGTAAAAAAAATCATTTTTTATGGCATTAATTTTTGCCCTACCATTGAGATGGGGAGTGTTTTCCGCAGTGAATTTAGTGGCGATTGTGATCCTGTCCCGGGGAAAGTGCGGCCTCTCACACCTGCACCACTCGGTACCTGGTGGGCCATGGCAGCGGCCGATCTACTGACCCTGACCATCGAGGTCATTTTCACTTGGATCCGTTACCATTACTTTTATATGGAGTTTCCTGTCCATCACCCATGTGTGCCGTGTTACCGTTGTGCTGCAGTTTGCAGCTACAGACTGTTCTGTCTGGTTCACCGTCACTTTCACCTTTGATCGTTTTGTCGCCATTTGTTGCCAGAAAGCTGAAAACTAAATATTGCACCGCGAAAACTGCGGCTGCGGTTCTCGCAACAGCCGGCGTTCTGCTCTGTCTGAAAAACGTTCCCCGATACTTCACAGTAGAACCATGGAAAACCATCGACAATGTCCCGTGGGGCTGTAACCCGGTGGACAGTTATTTCACTGACCCCGGGTGGGTGGCATATGATTGGTTCGACACGGTTTTAACTCCGCTCCTCCCTTTCGCTGTGATCCTGCTGGTCAACGCTCTGACAGTCCGGCACATTTTAGTGGCCAGTCGGGTCCGTCAGGGGCTGAGGGGTCAGAGCAAGGGGGAGAAGCGCAGTGACCCGGAGATGGAGAGCAGGAGGAGGTCTATGGTTTTACTCTTCACCATCTCCGGCAGCTTCATCCTCCTGTGGCTGACGTTGGTTGTAAACGTCGTCTATTATCAGATCTCGGGAATTGGAGCTGATCGGAATGATTCTCAATATATCTTTGGTTACGTCGGGTATTTACTGAGGAATCTCAGCTGCTGCACCAAAACATTTATTTACGCGGCGACCCAGTCCAAGTTCAGGGAGGAGGTGAAGAGCGCGGTGAAATATCCGCTCACCTCAGCGCTGCGGCTCATTAATAAACCCGCGCCCTGAGCGCATCCCAGAGGGCGGCCGCAGTCTCTCCGCTCCGGGCTCCGGCTCCTCACATTCACCGCCGCATCTTCCAGCTGTCAGTCCCGGGCGGATGATCCCATCGACGGCACCGCTCCGGGACCCCCAGCCCCTCACATTCA
>NC_135991.1:10676558-10708471 GCF_053455715.1 Rhinoraja longicauda | reverse complement strand
TGGGTGAATGTGAGGGGCTGGGGGTCCCGGAGCGGGGGCCGGCGATGGGATCATCCGCCCGGACTGACAGCTGGAAGATGCGGCGGTTAATGTGAGGAGCCGGAGCCGGAGCGGAGAGACTGCGGCCGCCCTCTGGGATGCGCTCAGGGCGCGGGTTTATTAATGAGCCGCAGAGCTGAGGTGAGCGGATATTTCACCGCGCTCTTCACCTGCTCCCTGAACTTGGACTGGGTCACCGCGTAAATAAATGTGTTGGTGCAGCAGCTGAGATTCCTCAGCAAATACCCGACGTTGTTAAAGATATATTGAGAATCATTCCGATCATTTCCAATCCGCGTGATCTGATAATAGACGAATTCTACAACCAGCGTCAGCCACAGGAGGATGAAGCTGCCGGAGATGGTGAAGAAGTAAAACCACAGACCTCCTCCTTGCTCTCCATCTCCGGGTCACTGCGCTTCTCCCCCCTTGCTCTGACCCCTCAGCCCTGACGGACCCGACTGGCCACTAAAATGTGCCGAACTGTCAGAGCGTTGAGCAGCAAGGATCACAGCGAAAGGGAGGAGCGGAGTTAAAACGGTGTTAAACCAGTCAAATGCCACCCACCCGGGGTCAGCGTAATAACTGTCCACCGTGTCACAGAACCACGGACTTTGTCGATGGTTGTCGAGGGTTCCTGTGTGAAGTAGTGGGGAACGTTTTTCAGACACAGCAGAACGCCGGCTGTTGCGAGAACCGCAGCCGCAGTTTTCCCGGTGCAATATTTAGTTTTCAGCTTCTGGCAACAAATGGCGACAAAGCGATCAAAGGTGAAAGTGACGGTGAACCAGCCAGAACAGTCTGTAGCTGCAGACCCCAGTACAACGTTAACACTGCACACAGGGGTGATGGAGACGAAACTCCAATAAAAGTAATGGTATCGGATCTGATACAAAATGACCTCGGTGATCAGGGTGAGTAGATCGGCCGCTGCCATGGCCACCAGGTAGCGAGTGGTGCAGGTGGAGAGGCCGCACTTTCCCCGGGACAGGAGCACAATCGCCACTAAATTCACTGCGGAAAGGGAAAGGTAGCGGACACTGGGCATTACTGAACACGGTCTCCGGGGCTGAACACCGGCTCCACTTTCAGCTGAAGATCAGGAGTGTTGGAGTCGGTGCGCGGCTGCAGGTTTAACAATGTCAGACCCGGCTCCGACTGTGCCCGACCTGCCTGCTTCAGGGGAGAGGAGATAAGGCGACGAGCGGGGTAAAGGGCGGGGAGGGAACGAGCAGCCGCCCGCTACAATAGGCGGAATGGTCCTGTCTACAGTTAACCCCGCTCACAGCCTCTGATGTGGCCGGTTTCACAGACTTAACCGTGACCGGCCACGTTTAACCAGGGCTCTGGGAACTCGGCATCTGATGGGGACGAGGAGGGTTCCAGAGGGAAGGCAGGGACAAATTAGGGTCCGGCAGCAGAGTGGCTCCGTTAATGGATTCATTCCACAGTGAGTTCAGTTCAGTAACAACACACGCCGGTAGATCCGCGGCCACTGGTTCAGGAGATCGATCCAATTATTGACCAACAGGCGGTGGAATCCGATTGTGACCGACTCCACAGTGAGACGTGTCCACAGGAGCGTGTGTTCACTCTGATCAATAACTCAGACACAGTGAACTTCACAATGTAAACCCATCCCAGTCACACCGTCCCGGAGAGCTGCCTGTCCCGAGCACTGGGACAACTCTGGGCAAGGTCCCACTTAAGGCAAGAACAACATTCTAATGGGTTCTACTGGTAATGGTGAGAAAAAGAGGGTTAGTTTCGGCTGTCTGAAAGTAAGAAAAATCGCAGCGTTAATTCAAAGATATTTCACTGAGAGGATTGACATACTTCACATATTCTTGCACAACAATCATCAGTTTGCGAGCTTGTAACATGAACAGAATCAGGTGTTCACACCGGTTAACACGCGGAGTTATAAAACTTCAATTGTTCTGCTCACTTACCAGGGACTCCAACGGCAACAATGATCACGTACAAGATTTTCTCCACGGCGTAATATTCCCAAAGCTTTTCCCCCATTTTCTCTGCCCAGCGACGTGTCCCCGTGAGCTACCGGTAATCTCTCGGAATGAAATGCTGGGGCAGAACATTCCCGGAGATTTTATACCATTTTCCGTCTCCACCGGGGCAGCGAAGTTTCATCAGAGGTAAAAAAAAAGAACTTTTGAAAATATTCGCAAACAGATGATATCAGCCAAATGAAATACCTGCTGAGACAGGTCGTGATTTATTCAGGGAATTAATTGAAAAACTCCGAAGACTGGGAATTGTGGCGATACTGAGGGATGGAAATTGGGAGCGGCATTGTTCCAGCAAAGGGGATATTGTTTCAAACTCCATCGGATCCAACTCTCCGCCTCGTGTTGTTCGTCTGATTTCCATCAATCCGCTTCACTCACTAATGCAATCCCAAATTCTAGGGACCCTCTCATGGCTTCTTGTGCCTAGTTTGAAAGTGGACTGGGCGACATTTGTCCACAGGTTGAGGAACTAGATCAACAGATCACCTCGCTCTAAAGTGGCCCCTTCACTCTGTTTCAACACTCAATATGATCGCGGCTTAACTGAATGCAACCTCACCCCCACACTCCCGGCGAGGCCGGTAACCATCCACTCCTTGCCTGCCAGCAGTGGGTCTGATTTTGCGCCGGGACAATAACATTCTCTGCCTTCGTCACCTCTGAGGAGGAACGACCCAAAGACTCACGACACTCAGTGAACAGAAACATTGTGGCTTCAGAATTGTCTTAAAAGTAGAACAAATGGCGAATCATGCATCATCTCTCCCTCCTCTCTTTCTCTCTCTCCATCTTTACTGCTATTTTCTCTCTGAACTGTTACTCTCTCCCCTACACTCTCCACTTCATAGTCCGCTTGGGAACCTTGCAACCTAATGGTATGAACATTAGCAAATGTCAGGTAACTCACGTGCAACTTCCCGCTTTTCCCTCGCTCTTTCTCTTGCTTCACGCTCCTCCTCTCTCTTTATAATTCCATCCTGCTCAATCCTTATCTCGCAACTTTTAACTTTTAACCTCTGGTCTCAACCACCTAACTATGAAAACGGTATTCACCCACTCTTCGTTCAACTCGCTTTGTCCTGCTGTTCCAGCCTTCTCCAGCTTCCCACCAGAATCAGTCTGAAGAAGGGTCTCGAACCGAACTTCACCCATCCATGTCCTTAGAAGGCTTAGCTAGTTCGGCGTGCCCTCTACAACTCTCACCAGCTTCGACAGATGCACCATAGAAAGTATTTTATCAAGATGCATCACAGCTTGGTTTGCGAACAGCTCCATACAAGAACGCAAGAAATTGCTGCGAATTGTCCAGACCATCACACAAAGCAACCTCCGTTATATTGACTCAATTTATAAACCATGCTGCCTCGGCTAGGCCAGCAGCATAATCAAGGACGAGTCGCACCCTTGCCACTCCTGCTTCTCCTCTCTCCCATCAGGCAAAATTTACAGAAGTGTGAAAATGCACACCTCCAGTTTCAGGGTCAGTGTCTTCCCAGTTGTTACCAGGCAATGGAATCATCCCACCACAACCAGAAAGCAGTGCTGAACTACTATGTACTTCTTTGTTGACCCTCGGACTATCCTCGATCGGATTTTGCAGGCTTTACCTATCACTGAACGTTATCCCCTTATCATGTATCTATACTCTGTAAATGTCTCGACTGTAATGAAGTATTTTGTTTCCATTGACTGGGTAGCACGCAACAAAAGCTTTTTCACGGTACCTCGGTACACGTGACAATAAACTGCACTGAACTGACATACTCAACTAGATTTCTCCAGAGGTGCAGCCTGACTCGCATTGGATATTGATTGTGTGTGACAGTGTGAGTGTGCGAGTCCGTGCAAGGATGTATTAGCACGTGTATGCGAGTGTGAATGTGTGAGATTGTGCAAATGAGTCGGTGTGTGCGTATGCGTTAGTGTATGCGGTTGCAGGGATTTCAATGATTCAATGATACCTTATTATCACGTACCCAGGTAGAGTGAAATGCTTAGTTTTGCAGACAACCCGGTAACATCATGTCGCAGACCTCACCTAGGCTGCACACAAGAGTCGCCACATTCTGACGCCGACAAAGTTACAAACGTTGGCCGGATAGTTCTATCTCCTGCCTGGCGCCGCACCGCGGGTCGCCCCTTCGTTCGCGGCGGCCATCCTCGTTCTCCGACGGGCCACCTTGCTCTCTGCGGTCCCTCGCGGCTCCTTCCTCGCTCGCGATCCGCGGTTCTCATCGCCATCCGCAGCGGGCGAGCCGGGCCGACCGGGCAGACTGAAGGGCTTGGCCCCGCTCAACGGGAACATCCTGGCCCCGCTGCGCTGCGCTGCTCGACGCGAACATCCAAGGATACACTCAATCCCAAAATGTGCACGTGTGCATGCGGGTGTGCGTGTGAGAGAGCGGTAGAGTATGTAAGAGTGCCTATATTTGTGTGTGTGTGTGTGTGTGTGTGTGTGTGTGTGTGTGTGTGTGTGTGTGTGTGTGTGTGTGTGTGTGTGTGTGTGTGTGTGTGTGTGTGTGTGTGTGTGTGTGTGTGTGTGTGTGTGTGTGTGTGTGTGTGCGAGTGCGTGAGTGTGCGTGTGAGTGTGTGAGCATTAGTAAGTGTGGATGCAAGTGCGATTGAATGTATCTGTGTCTCTGAGTGGGAGAGTGCATGTGGGTTTGTGAAGTACAGTGTTTGCGTCTGTGCGTGTGTGTGGCTGTTTGTGAGAATGTGAGAGAATATGTGGGATGTGAGTTTGTCAGAGTGTTTGAGTATGTAATTCTTTGATAGTGTGTGTGTGCGTGTGTGGGAGAGTATATGATGGTGTTGTCAGAGAATGTGTTCGTGTGTAAGTGTGTGGGAATGAGTGCGTGTCTCTTCGTGCTAGTGCGTGTGAATATCTGTTAGTGTGAGTGCATGTGTACATGTGATTGTATGTGATAATGTGTGAGAGTATATTTGATTGTTTGTGATTGCATTTGAGAGATTGTGTGTGTCTTCGTGCGCGGGTATGTGTGTGTGTGCGTGTTTGACTGTGTTTGAGGGTGTGAACATGTGTGTTTGTAATTACGTAATGGCATACTGTGGGTTTTAGTGACGACGTGACACGCTGTAGGGCAGTACTGATGGAGTGGCACACTGTGCAGTGGAACTGATGCATGACACAATGTATGGTAGTAATGGTGGATTATCACACTGGGTTGGTACAGATGGAGTGACACACTTTGAAGTTGTATTGATGAAGTGACACACTGCGCAGTAGTACTGATGGGTTGACACATTGTGCAGTGCACTGATGGACTGTCACAATGTGGGGTAGTACTGATGGAGTGACACAACGCGCTGTAGTACTGATGGAGTGACACCAGTTGAAGCAGTACGGGTGGATTAACATACTGTGGTTTGATACAAATGGAGTGACACAATTTGCAGTAGTAGTAATGAAGTGACACACTTTGCAGTTGTTCTGATGGAATGATACACCGTGGGGCTCTACTGATGTAGTGACACACTGCGGGTAATACTCATGGAGTGGCACAATGAGTAGTACGGTTGTTATGACAAACTGCGGAGTAGTACTGACGGAGTGACACACTGTGGAATAGCAGTGATTTAGAGACAAATTGTGAGGTCATTGCATCAGTACTACCACGCAGTTTGTCACTCCGTCAGTACTACTTCAGTGTGCAACTACATCCCGTGGAGTAAAACTGATGGAGTGCCACGCTGTGGAGCAATACTGATGGAGTGACACACGGTGCGTATTACTGATGGACTGACACACTGCGCGGTTGTCCTGACAGAGTGAGATACTTTGGTGTAGTGCTGATTGAATGACACACTGGGGGTAGTGTGGACAGAATGGCGCACAGTGGGCTTGTACTGAAGTATTGACCCAATCTTTGGTGGTACTGTCGGGGTGCACATTGTGGAATGGTAAGGACTGACGGTGGGGCAGTACAGATGGAGAGATACACTGATGGGTAATACTAATTGAATGAGTCTGTGTGGTTGTACAAAATGGAATGACAAGCTCAAGGCAGTACTGATGGAGTGCATCACTGTGGTGTAATACTGATGGAATAACATATTGTAGGGTAGTACTGATGGAGTGACACGCACCAGTGTTGTACTGATGGAAAGTAACACTGCGGAGTAGTACTGGTGTAATGACGTACTGTGGAGGTGTGTTGATGGAATAACACACTGTGGGGTAGGACTGATGTAATAACACATTCTGTTGGAGTGACACAGTAATACTGATGGATTGACACGCTGTGCGGTAGTACTGTTGCGATGACAAACTGTGGTGACATATTGATGGAATTACACACCATGGAGTCGCAGCGAGGGGTGAGCACACTGTGGGGTATTGCGGATGGAATGACACATTTGACGTAGTCCTGATGTTGTGAAACGCTTTGGGGAGTACTGATGGAAGAACATAGTGCGGGAAGCATTGATGGAGTGATAAGTTCTAGGGTTACACTGGAGTGACATGATGTGGGGCAGTGCCGATGTAGTGTAACAATATGGAGTTGTATTGATGCAGTGAGACACTGTGCGGTTTCACCGACGGAGTGACACACTGAGCGGTAGTACTATTGTGATGACAAACTGTGGTGTAATACTAATGCAGTGACACACTGAGCGGCATTACCGATGGAGTGACACAATTTGTGGCAGCACTTATGGAGTGACACACTGGGATAGTCCTGATTGAATGATAAACATCGGATAGTACTAATGGAGTGAGACATTGTGGAGAAATAATAACAGAGTGAAACTATGGGGAGTTACTGTTGGAGTGGCAAAGTGAGGTAAGACTGATGGAGTGACACACTGTGGGGAATACCAATGGAGTTGCACTGCGAGGAAGTACTGATGGGTTGACACTGTGGGGTAGTACTGATGGAGTGACATGTTGAGTGTTATACTGATGGAGTGATAATCAATGGATTGTACTGATGGAGTGACACACTTTGGCGTAGTACTGATGCGACGATAACCCGAGTGATATTCCTGATGGTGCGACGCTCTGTGGGGAGGCACTTATGGAGTGACACACTGTGCAGTGCACTGATGGACTGTAACAATGTGGGGTAGAACTGATGGAGTGACACAACGCGCTGCAGTACTGATGGAGTGACACCATAGTGCTGGTGGAGTGACACACTTTGAGGTAGTACTCATGGAGTGACACACTATGTGGCAGTTCTGACGCAATGGCATACTGTGGGATAGTACTGATTGAGTGACACCCTGCGGTGTAGCACTGTTGGATAGGCATATACCAGAGTAATACTGGTGGATTGAAACACTGTGGGGTAGTACTGATGGAAGGACTCATTGTGTAGTACTGATGGCGTGACACACCGTTGGATAGTGCTGATAGTGACACCCTGTGCGGTATTAATAATGGAATGATACACAACGTGGTACTGATGTTGAAAAAAACTGTGTGTGTGTATTGATGGAATGGTATACAGTGCGGTAGTACCGATGAAGTGACACGCTGTAGGGTTGTACTGATGGAGTGACATAGTGTGCTCTAGTAATCATCGTCTAACACACTGTAGGCTTGTATTGATGGAGTGATAACCAGTGGGGTAGTATTGATGGAGTGACACAATGTGTGCAGTACAGATGGAGCAATACACTTTGTGGTATTACTAGTGAAGTGACAAACTGTGGGCGGGCACTGATGGAGTAAAACATTTTGGTGTATTACTGATGGAGTGACACAGTGTGCCGCAGTACTGATGGAGGAACAAACGATATGGTAGTACTGATGTCGTGGCACACCGTGTGATAGTATTAACGGTGTGAAACTAAGTAGGGTACTATTGATGCAATGACACATTATAGGGTAGTTCTGATGGAGTGACACAATGAGGGGGAGAGCTGATCGAATGACAAACTGTGTGATAGTACTGATGGAATGACTATCCATTTAGTAGTATTGATGCAATGGCATTCCATGGGATAGTTCCGAATGAATGACATGTTGTGATGCAGTGATGATGGAGTAACATACGACATGGTAGTACTCATGGAGTGACACGCTGTGGGTTAGTACTTATGGATTAGCATCCTGTGGGGTAGTACTGAAGGACTGGTACATTTTGGCGTAGCACTGATGGAGTGACACATTCGATGGTATTATTGAAGGGGTGAAAAACTGTGGGTAGAACTGATGAAATTACATACTTAAGGTGGTACTGACAGAGTGAAACCGTCGGGAAGAAATGATGGAATGACATACTGTGGGGTTGTACTGATGAGAGTGACACGCTCTTGGGTACGACTAATGGAGTAACATGTAGTACTGATGGAGTGACAGATTGTGAAGTAGTATTGATGGAGTAACCTAACGTACGGTAGTGTTGAAGTAATGGCACATTCTGGGGTATTTCTGATGGGGTGACACACTGTGCGGTAGTACTGTTGTTGTGACATAATGTGGGATGGAATTGATGGAGTGCCACTGTGCGGTAGCACTGATGGAGTGATGCACTGTTGGGTAGTACTGGTGTAACGGTATACTGTTGGATAGTACTGATGGAGTGACGCACTGTGGGGTAGTACTGGTGTAATGGTATACAGTGGGATAGTACTGATGGAGTGACGCACTGTAGGGTAGTACTGGTGTAACGGTATACAGTAGGATAGTACTGATGGTGTGACGCACTGTGGGGTAGTACTGGTGTAACGGTATATTGTGGGATTGTACTGCTGGAGTGATATCGGCGAGACCAAGCGCAGGCTCGGCGATTGTTTCGCTGAACAGCTCCACACAGTCCTACCGGAACTCCCGGTTGCTCAGCACTTTATCTCACCCCAGCTCCCCCATTCCCAATCTGAACTTTCTGTCCTGGGCATCCTCCATTGTCAGAGTGAGGCCCAGCGCAAATTGGAGGAACAGCACCTCATACTTCGCTTGGGCAGCTAACATACCAGCGATATGAACATTGACTTATCTAACTTCAATTAGCCCTTGCTTTCCCTCTCTCTCCACGCCTCCCCTTCCCAGTTCTCCCACCAGTATCACTGTATCCAACAAAATTATATATTTTTCCCGCCGACCTCTCCGACATCAGTCTAAAGAAGGGTCTCGACCCGAAACGTCACCCATTCTTTCGCTCCAGAGATGCTGCCTGTCTCGTTGAGTTACTCCAGCATTTTGTGTCTACCTTCCATTTAAACCAGTATCTGCATTTTTTTCCTACACGAAGTACAAGGCACGGCAGGACTTTCGGCTAATAATAGCTGTGCCGAAAATGAGATGACCAACCTTACCTGCCTGCTCACAATGCATATCCCTTCATTACCTGAAAATCTGAACTTGTCTTAAATGCCACTATTGTATCTGCCTCCAACACCAGTGGAGTGGGTGGTAAGATTTTATGACCCTTTATACAGGATGATGTGACAGAGTATTTATGTGCACGATGAAATAGGCATAAGTTGGCATGGCTTTGTGAAGGGAAGGTCGTGTTTGATAAAATTGCTGGAATTATTTGAAGAAGTAAATCGCAAGACAGCCAAATGAGAGACAGTAAATGTTGTTTACTTTGATTTTCAGAAAACATTTGACCAGGTGTCACAAGATGGCTGCTTAGGAAGATGAGAGCCCACGGTGTCAAAGGGCAAACACCAGCATGGATAACTGGTTGGCTGGATGGCAGAAGACAAAGAGTGGCAATAAAGTGGGATTTATTTCTCGTTGGCTAACAGTAACTAGTGGAGATCTTCAAAGATCTGTGTTTGTCCGCAACTCCACGTTTTATATTATGATTTGGATGAGGGGATTGAAGGCTTTGTGGCCCAGTTTGCCGATGTTACGAAAAGAGGTGGAAGGGCAGGTAGTTTAGAGAATGGACTCCGCAGAAGGACTTGGACATGTTGGGGGAATGAGCAGAGAAGTGGCAGATGGAAAATAGTGTAGCAAATTGCGGAGTACTGCATTTTGGTAATAGGAATAATGCCGTAGACTATTGTCTAAGTGGGGAAATAATCCATAAATCGGAAGTGCAAAGGGACTTGGGAGTGCTGGTTAAGGATTCCCAAATTATTTATCTGCAAGTTGAATCGGTGAGAATGATCAGCCATGATCACATGGAATGTTGGTGCTGGCTCGAAGGGCCGAATGGCCTACTCCTGCACCTATTGTCTATTGTCTATTGTCTAATGGAAGCAAACTCAAAGCTTGCATTTATGTCAAGAGGACTTGTATACAGAAACATGGATGTAATGTTGAGGCTATACAAGTCGCTGGGAAGGCCGCATTTGGAATATTGTGAGCAATTCTGGGCACCATATCAGAGGAAAGGTGTGCTGGCTCTGGAGAGGGTGCAGAGGAGGTTTACAAGAATGATCCCAGCAAGAAGTTAACCTATGGCGAGCGTTTGTCGGCTCCCGGCTTGCACTCGGAGTTTAGAAGTATGAGGGTGGACCTCATTGAAACATACAGATATGTGAATGCTTTAGATCCAGTGGATGTGGAAAATATGTTTCCACTTGTGGGAGCGTCTCGGACAAGAGATCATTTCCTCAGAATTAATCTACGTTCTCTTTTGAAGATGATCAGAAATTTATTTTGTCAGAAGGTGATGAATTTGTGGAATTATTTGCCACAACAGGCTGTGTAGGTCACGTCAGTGGATATTTAAAGGCGTAGACAGAACAATTCTTGATTAATACAGGTATCAGAAGTTATGGAGAGAAGGCAGGAGAATCGGGTTTGGAGGGAAAAAGATTGGCGGATAAGACGATTGGCCGAATGGTCTAATTCTACTCCTATTCCTTATCACCCAATGCCCACCTGCGGTATTGCGTTCGATGCACTTACTGACCCTTGCTTTCCCCGCACACGTCGTTTAAACTTCATCCCTTTCACCATAAAGGGGTGGCCTTCAATACTTGATATTTCAATCTTGAGAGGAATGTTCTGACTGTTTATCATACCTTTGCCTCTCATAATTTGCTATCGATCTATCAGGTTACTGCCCAACTCCGATGAATCAGTCCAACGTCTGGTTGTTCATACGCTCCAGGCGATGTTCTTGTAAACGTCTTGAACACGATTTCCGTAGCGCCCATATCCTTCGTATACGAGAGCGAACATAACTGTACACAATGCTGCAAAAGCGGCCGAAGTAAAGTTCTCTAAAGTTGAATATTGATATCTGACTCATATTCAATGACTCGGTCAAATATAGCAAGCATTCTACGTGGCTTATTTATTACTCTAAACGTACTACCACGATTTGCGTGTTTCGCATTGGGAACTCAAGGTCCATCATAAGCAATGCTGCTGCTGCGATGCACCTATATTGTACAGACAGTGAGGGCTGTTGTGCCTCGATGTTGCAGTGTACTACTGATGTTCATCCACGGGAGGGCGCTGTGATAGTACATTGCCACTGTACATCCACTGAGGTGCGCTGTGTGTGGATGTTGCCGTGTGCTGCTGATGTTCATCCAGGGGAGGGCGCCATGACAGTATATTGCCACTGTACATGCACTGAGGTGCGCTGTGTGTGGATGCTGCCGTGTGCTGCTGATGTTCATCCAGGGGAGGGCGACATGACAGTATATTCCCACTCTACATGCACTGGGGTGCGCTGTGTGTGGATGTTGCAGTGTGCTGCTGATGTTCATCCACGGAAGGGCGCTGTGACAGTATATTGCTACTGTACATGCTCTGAGGTGCGCTGTGTGTGGATGTTGCAGTGTGCTGCTGATGTTCGTCCACAGGAGAGCGATGTGACAGTCTATTGCCACTGTACATCCAATGGGGTGCGCTGTGTGAGGATGCTGCAGTGCACTGTTAAAAAATAACACTAAGTACAAAAGTCATAGCAGCAGAATTAGGGCATCGAGTCTACTCCGACATTCTATCATGGCTCACCTATCGTTCCCACTCAACTCCATTCTCCTGCCGTCTCCCCGTAATTGTCGACACTCGTACGAATCAGACCATGTTCAGCTCCGATTTTAAAATACCCAATGACGGTTTCTACAGCTGTCTGTGGCAGAATTCCAAAGATTTACCACCTTCTTACGAAATTAATCCCTCATCATCTCATTTTCAATGTATGTCCTTTTATTCTGAGGCTAGTCAAAGGGTGGTGAATCTGGGGAAGGCTGCCACAGACGCCTCTGGAGGCCGTCATTGGTGAATTAACAGGTTTTTAAATTGGGGATCGACAGGTCCGTCATTATTAAGAGTGTCAAAGTTGGGGTTGAGTTTGAGTGGGAAAGATAGGGCAGCCATGATCGAATGGCGGATCAGACTCGGTGAGCCTAATGACTTACTCAAATGACGTATGAACTTATGAACTCATTACTGATTCCGGGATTGCACGGAGTCTATAGACATAGAGAATGGGTGCAGGAGGATGCCGTTTGGCCCTTCGAGCCAGCACCGCCATACACTGTGGTCACGGCTGATCATCCAAAATCAGTAACCTCTGCTTGCCTTCTCCCCAAATCCCTTGATTCCGCTAGCCTCCTGAGCTCTATCTAACACTGGTCGCTATTCAAGGATTTGACAATGGACCTGAACGACGACGTCACAACTTTTACAAATTTCATGAGAAAATGTGCGCAGTAATGCGATTCCCGACATTGTCTAGCTATCTCGTTATCCAGCTAACTTTCTATCAGCCTAGCTAGCTCTATAGCTATCTAGTTATGTGGCTATCTAGCCATCTCGATCTGTAGCTATCAATATAGTTATATATCTTCCTGACTAGCTATCTAACTAAGGTAGACACAAAATGCTGGAGTAACTCAGCTTTTCAGGCAGCATCTCTGGCGAGAAGGAATGAGTGACGTTTCGGGTCGAGATCCTTCAGACTGATGTCAGGGGATGGGGCCGGACAAAGATAGGATATAGAAGGAAACAGGATGACTGGTGGGAGAACTGGGAAGGGGGAGGGGATGGAGAGAGAAAGCAGGGACTATCTGAAGTTAGAGAAGTCAATGTTGATACCGCTGAGGTGTAAACTGCCAAGCGGAATATGAGGTGCTGTTCCTCCAATTTGCGCTGGGCCTTATTCTGACTGACAATAGAGGAGTCCCAGGACAGAAAGGGCAGATTGGGAATGGGAGGAGTAGTTGAAGTGCTGAGCCACCGGGAAATCAGGTTGGGTGAGATGGATTGAGCGGAGGTGTTCAGCAAAACCATGGCCGAGCCTGCGCATGGTCTCGCCGATGTAGAGAAGTTGACACCTCGAACAGCGAATACAGTTAATGAGTTTGGAGGAGGTGCAGGTGAACCTCTGCCTCACGTGGAAAGACTGCTTGGGTCCTTGCATGGAGTCGTGGGGGTGGTAAAGGTACTCCCCCTCGAACTACACCTGTCCCTTTAACTCCCCCCTCGACCTACACCTGTTCCTTTACGTCCCCCCTCGACCACCACCTGTCCGAGAGCGAGCGAGCGAGAGACCGCACTCCACAAAGAGCTAGCTAACAAGTTAACTATTTTTGACTAAACAAAGAGCTAGCTAACTAGCTAACTATTTTTGCTATGCAGAGATCCAGCTATCACACCATCCATCTGTCTAGCGTTCAAGCTATCTAGCAATGCAGGTATTTGGCTATCTAGAAAGCTAACACGCTATCTGGTTGTCTTTCCCGCTGGTAATCAATCAATATAACTTGATATCCAGCTTCCTAGCTGTCATGCTAACTAGCTAAACAGCTATCCACCTATGTAGGGAGCCTGCTACCTATCAATTTGACTGTTCATCCAGCTGTCTAGCTCTATAGCTAACAGACTAAATAGCTATCTATCTATCTATCTATCTCCCTATCTAGCTATCCACCTAGCTATATAGCTATTTAGTCTTCTAGGAATTTACCAAGCGAGCTATCTTATTATCTAGCTAGCTATATATTTAGCTATCTACCTAGTTATCTATCCTGTTGGCTAGCAATCCACCTAACTAGTTATGCAGCTATCTAGCTAGCAGTCTAACGAGCTATCTAGTGATTTAATTATAGCGCTATTTATCAAATTATCTCTGTAGCAATGAATCTAGCTATTTATTTCTTAAACTGGCTATCTAGCTATCTACCTACCACCTATTGCTACCTAGCTATCAAGCCATTTAGCCATGTAGTCATCTATCTATCTAGCTAGCTGCTAAGCTATCTAGCTATATAGCCAGCTGGCCATCAAGCCTTCTAGCCATCCACACATCAAGCCATCTCGCCATCTGTCCATCCAGCCATCTGGCTTTATTCAGCTCGCCATCTACCCAGCGAGCCTGCTTCCCAGCTGATCAATTTCCAAAGTAGCCAGCTAGCCTTCCAACCGTCCAGCCAGAAAGCCGTTTAGCCATCTAGTCATCCAGCCATCTAGATATATAGCCGGCGTGAGCGATCTACCTGTCAATTTAGCTTGTAAGGTAGCTATCTACAAACCTAGATATGACGAGATCTCCCTCTGTGGGCCTCGCGAGAGAGGGAGCGCACTCCACAGAGAGCTGCCTATATCTCTAGCAAGCGATCGTGCAATCTAGTTATTCAGCTATCTACACATCCAGCTATCTAGCTTTCAAGTTATGCAATGCGGGTAGCTAGCTACCCAGGTAGCAAACTATGTTTCTATCTAGACAGCTAATATGCTATTGGCTGTCCATCCTATTGGCTAAAAATCTAGCTCACTGGTTATCCAGCTATCTAGTTATCAGGCCAGCCAGCTACTACTGAATTCCAGTGAAGACAAGGCAAATCTTTACAAACTTTCCTCATATGACAGTTCCGCCATCCCGGGGTTTATCCTCCGTACCTATCTCAATAGCAAGGATGTCCTTCCACAAATTAGGAGACCAAAACTGCACACAATACTCCAGCTTTGGTCTCACCAGGGCCCGATACAACTGCAGAAGGGCCTCTTTACTCCTATACTCAATTCCTCTCGTTATGAAGGCCAACATGCCATTAGCATTAGTGAAGGGTCTGAAGAAGGGTCTCGACCCGAAACGTCACCCATTCCTTCTCTCCCGAGATGCTGCCCGACCTGCTAAGTTACTCCAGCACTTTGTGAATAAATACCTTCGATTTGTACCAGAATCTGCAGCTTTTTCTTATATTAGCATTAGTGCGTTTTTCTGCTCTCATGTTGCAGCTTTCCACAATTAACTAGCGCAGACCTCAACATCCAGACTATATGTTCACACCCAGTGTCGTCAGTCTGTTCACCACCCTCCCTCTGTCTATTTCTCTCTGTGGAATATTTCTCCTCACTTCCCATTTGTTCCGTCAGGACCTTCATCCTGTCTTCCGGAACAGATAGAAGGAACATCTAATTCCAACCCTCAGTCACACGCTGTGCTACGCAGCACATCCCATGTTCTCCCTGACAATCTCAGTGAACCCTTTACCTATTTTATAATAATTCAGTTCCTTGTGCTGTACCTCACTGGGAGTAGGGCCGAAACGTCGAATTAGACCCGTTGCTTTCACAGACCTGCTTGACCAGCTGAGTTCCTCCAAGATTCAAGATTCCAGATTTAGTATCTTTATTCCCTTTTGATACGAAACTTTTTTCTGGGTCGGTGGAAGATATTTGTTTTATCCTCTTCCATTACCTGCTGATCACTGTCCTTTGCCACAGTCTAAACTTACAGCGCGGAAACAGGCCCTTCGGCCCATCGAGTCCGCACTAACCAGCGATCCCCGCTCATACCAAGCCAATTAACCTACAAACCTGTAGATCTTTGGAGTGTGGAAGGCAACCAACAATCTCGGAGAAAACTCACGGGGGAACGTAGGAACTGCGAACAGACAGCACCGTGGTCGGAATCGAACCCGGGTCTTCAGCTGCAAGCGTTGTAAGGCAGCAACTCTACCTGTGCGCCCATAGTTAGTATATTTGCATCTGACACCAAACCAATGTTTACAGATGGCGGCGAATACGTTGAAAGGCGCACGATTTCAAAACCGGGCCAGATGTTTCGTTCGGACCGACCGCTCACCGGGAATTGATCTTCGTGAAAGATGCCATCATGCTTGATTGATGAAAATGTTGGCAGCACTCGAGGGCCTGGGCTACAGGGCTTCGTTAGACAGGTTTGGACTTTATGCCTCGGAGCATGGGGGGCTGAGAGGTGACCTCGACAGGCGAAAAGGGTATGAGGGGAATAAATGGAGTGAATGCACAGTCTATTTAACAGGGTAGGAAAATCAAGCACGATAGGACATGGGTTTAAGGTGAGAGGTGTTAAAGTTTAATATAAACGTGAGGGGCAACTATTTCATTCAGACGGTTGAGGAAATGTGAATCGACCTGCCCAGAAACATGCTGAGGTACACGCAATGTGAAGGACATTTGGACGGGTACACGGTTTGGAAAGGTTTTCGGGGATATGGGCAAACCGAATTAGATCAGATGGTCCATTTTAATCGACACGTGGATGCTGGGCGGCACGGCCTATTTCCGCGCTATATGTCTCCATGCTTTATGATCTCTGCCATCGGGACGTATTAGACAGAACCATCGGGTGGCGGGTGAATATGCATTGATGAAACAGTGTTTCCCTGTTCAAAGCGGGTTATCCAACAGCAGAGATGATTTGTTCGGCTCGTAAACAGTGGTGGTCATCAGAGCCAATGAAGTAGCCAGGCATCCGCTTGCTTTAATTGAGCGCCCAGCCTGATTTGAAATCCTCTTATCCCTGTTTGACTTGCGGAAATCACACTTGTCCTTCGTGTTCCGTTCAGGGTCATCTTGCTTCAAAGCCTCAGATCAGGACATTAACCAAGTGTGAATCTCCCTTTTCATCCAAGGCTTCTGATTAGGACGAGACCTAAATGTCTCTATTGTAAAACAGCCGTCACGTGCATTTCTTTATGAAACCGAACACTTCCCTCGACAGACCGCGGACCGCTAGTCTCAAGGTGACCGGACGCGCGATATCGTTCCGTGAGAAATCCTCGCATATTTTCCGATTTTATGTTTCCTGAGTTTTTGCAACAGATTGTCATTGTTCCAGCTCCCGCTCCGGGGGAAACACTGTGCTATTGTGCGTCTCCTTTCATCAATCGGCAACGGTGCTTCACCAGTTGCATCCCGACCAGGTGGCCGGGGTTCGATTCCGATCACCGCAACATTCCCAATGCACGGGAAATCTGCCTTCAAAGAGCACAGATACTTAATTTCGATAGCAATTCTTGCATAGACTCAAAGAGTCATAGAATGATACAGAATGGAAACAGGCCATTCGGCCCAACTTTCGCACACCGGCCAATATGTTCCAGCTACACGACTCCCACCTGGCCGCGTTTGGCACATATGCCTCCAAACATGTCCGATCCATGTACTTGTCTAACTGCTTCTTACATGTTTGGACAGTCCCTGCCTCAACGACCTCCTCTGGCAGCTTGTTCCATACATCCACCATCCTTTGCGTGAAAAGGTTACCCACCAGGTTCCTGCTAATCTTTTCCACATTCACCTTGAACCTATAAATGATACAGGAAGGTGTTCTGGAGGAAAATGGATCCCATAGGCAATTATTATTCACTGTGAGGTCGTCTTTGCATCGGGGATGGAATTTCCATTCCGGACCCGTTGCCCTGTAAACGGAAGTGCATCTCCCTGATCCCTTTATTGCAGATTCTCACCCCAGACGAGGACAGATCCCAACATGCCCAGATAACATTTAACACCAAGTGACACCACTCTGTTCACCACCCGCTCTCTGTCTATTCCATTCAGTGGAACCTCTCTCTTCACTCCCCATCTGTTCCGTCATGAGCTTCATCCAGTCCTCCCATACAGGCAGACGGAACATCTTCACTCTGATCCCCAGCCATGCACTACGCTACACAGGAACATTCACATGTTGCCACTGATCGGCCCCATCATTTACTTTCCAACTTTCTAATCATTGATGCCTTCTGCTCCGTCTCATGGCCCCGAATCTTCAACTTACGTCAGCTGCATCTACGGATGCTGCATGACCCGCTGAGTTATGTCTCTTTATTCAAGATTACAGCATCTGTATTCTCCTTTGAAATGAAAGATTTGTAGTGTTTGATGAAGGAGATTTGTTTCGTCGTCCATTAACTGCTGATTATTGAGATTTGCCAGTCTTTGTATGCAGCCCGGACTTCGATTGAGTTGATTTCCTGATAAATTCGCCTTCATATTACGACTCAATATTCCCAACGCTTATCCAATCGGACCGATTACTGTTCCTTCTCTCTGTAAAACTGTAAATAGCTTATTAAGAGTTCCACTTCATCGACTGAGGGCAGACCTAATGGAGACCCCCGGTCTCCTCAGACCACTGCTGTGTTGCTCTTTTCGTTGGTGCTTCTTTCTTAAATCTTTCTGAAAGCCAGCAGGAGCAATACCAATAAATGATCGGATGACAAACGAGAACGACAAATGGAACGGCAAGCATACTTACTGGTCGTGTGGGCCAGAGTGCTTAAGCCCTGCCGAGGGGGGTGGGCTGGGGGAGAGAGAGAGATGTTGATTTTAGTTACCTGTGCATTCCTGAGGTTAGATTGGTTGAGTTCATCGCAAATGATGAACAGTACCATAGGGTTTGGTTCTTAAAGAGAGTTCATGACCGAGTATAATTCATCCGTTGCCACCTTGGTGGTGGCTTTGTGTGGTATGTGGACCGCCGACACGATGGTTCCGGTGAATTCCCCCGGTCGATTAAATGGGCGGCACATAGTGAACGGGTATTAGAGACGTAGAAACATAGATAAATAGGTGCAGGAGTTGGCCATTTGGCCCTTCGAGCCAGCATCGTCATTCATTGTGATCATGGCTGATTATCCACAATCTGTACCCCGTGCCTGCCTTCTCCCCATATCCCTTGATTCCGCTAGCCCCAAGAGCTCTGTCCAACTCACTTTTAAAGGCATCCAGTGAATTGCCCCCACTGTCTTCTGTGGCAGAGAATTCCACTAATCACAACTATCTGGGTGATTTTTTTTTTTGCACCTCCGTTTTAAATGGGCTTGTGGCGGACACGGAGCTGTCCGTCCAAGAATGAGGCAGCACACTGAGTTATCCAACACCACTTTATTCCGTGTGTCGCGCCCTCCTTCCCAAGTCTCTTATCTCCTGCTCTTGGTCTCCTCGTGACCTCTCACGAGCCTCTACCGAGCCGAAGGTTATGTACTGTATGTGGCCCACCACAGGGGCCGCTACATGACCCCCCCCCCAGAACCAGAGGCGCAGAAACGGTCGGGCTGCCGAACGAGGCGGCCGGACCTTCTACGTACGTTCCCGTGAAAAAGGAGTCCTGCCCTGTAAGGGCAAATTAGGTTGGGCCCGAGATGGAGGACGCCCCGACGACGGGGCTGGGCCTCTCGTATTGGCTCGCTCACGTCCAAATGGGCCGGTTTTAAACGGGCCACCGATACCGTCTCTTGCCGACCCCCCATGTCCAATACAAAAGTCGTGGGCCCATGCTTTAGCACCCGAAAAGGACCTTCATATGGGCGCTGCCAGGGCGACGTGTGTGCGTCGCGTCGAACAAAAACGTACGAGCTGTTGGCAAGAGCCGGAGGCACATACGATAGGGTGATCCCATGCCGGGATGTTGGGACAGGAGCCAGGGCGCCAATGCTTTCCCGCAGACGGACCAACATGGCGGATGATGACTCCTGGGGGTCACCGGTGTTCGGAATAAATTCTCCGGGCACGGTGAGCGGGAAACCGTAAACCAATTCCGCCGATGAAGACTGCAGGTCTTCTTTAGGGGCAGTGCGAATTTCCAACAGGACCCACGGCAACGCGTCCATCCAGCCGGGACCGGTGAGGCGTGTTTCAAAGCATCCTTAAGACGGCGGTGGAAACGTTCCAACAACCCATTGGACTGGGGGTGGTAAGTCGTTGAGTGGTGAAGCTGAGCTGCCAATAGGCGAGCCATTGCAGACCACAGTTCCGACGTGAACTGGGCACCCCTGTCGGACGTGATATCAGACGGTATCCCGAAACGAGCAATCCAATTAGCTACTAAGGCACGTGCGCAGGACAAGGCCGAGGTGTCAATGAGCGGGATGGTCTCGGGCCACCGCTTGAAGCGGTCCACTACCGTAAGCAGATGCGAGATGCCACGGGACGGAAGCAGCGGCCCACGATATCTACGTGGATATGGTCGAAGCGCCGGCGAGGCACTACGATGGCTTGAACCGGCGCCCGGATGTGCCGCTGAACCTTCGACGTTTGACATGCAATGCACGTCCGGGCCCAATGCCTGACCAGCTTTCGCAAACCACGACACACGAATTTTGAAGCAACCAATTCCTCCTCCGTGCGAATAGATGGATGGGGCAAAGTATGAATGGCGTCGAAAACACGACGACGCCATGCTGCCGGAACAACAGGCCGCGGCTGTCCTGTGGAGATGTCACATAGGACGGTGATACCGGCGGCGCCCAAAGGAATGTCTTCGAGCACCAGACCGGTGATGGCAGTTCGGTATGCCTTCATCTCCTCGTATGCCAGCTGTGCTGCCGCTAAAACAGAATAATCAATTCCTGAAACCATATCGGGAGCGGCTATCACCGCTGGGCGAGACAAGGCGTCCGCGACCCGATTACTTTTCCCTGCGATGTGGCGGATCATATCATTTCCTATCATATCATTAGGGCGGCACGGTAGCGCAGCGGTAGAGTTGCTGCTTTACAGCGAATGCAGCGCCGGAGACTCAGGTTCGATCCCGACTACGGGTGCTGCATTGTAAGGAGTTTGTACGTTCTCCCCGTGACCTGCGTGGGTTTTCTCCGAGATCTTCTGTTTCCTCCCACACTCCAAAGACGTACAGGTATGTAGGTTAATTGGCTGGGTAAATGTAAAAATTGTCCCTAGTGGGTGTAGGATAGTGTTAATGTACGGGGATCGCTGGACGGCACGGACTTGGAGGGCCGAAAAGGCCTGTTTCCGGCTGTATATATATGATATGATATGATATGATCATATACATATACAGCGCGGAAACAGGCCTTTTCGGCCCACCAAGTCCGCGCCGACCAGCGATCCCCCTACATTAATACTATCCTACACCCATTAGGGACATTTTTTACATTTACCCAGTCAATTAACCTACATACATGTCCGTGGTAAACTCCGAGATCGCCGTGAGTCGGCGCTGCTGCCGAGCGGACCAAGGATCCGCAACCTTGGCAAAAGCAAAGGTGAGGGGCTTATGGTCGGTAAAAGCCATTAAGTTTCGACCCTCCAGGAAATACCGAAAATGTCTAACTGCCAGATGTAAAGCAAGCAGCTCCCGGTCGAATGTGCTATATTTGCATTCCGCCGAAGTAAGCTGGCGGCTGAAAAAGACAAGAGGTTGCCAGTGTCCGTCAAAAAATTGTTCTAATACGCCACCGACCTCAGAGTCCGAGGCGTCCACGGTTAGTGCTGTAGGGGTGTCGACACGCGGATGCACTAACATCGTCGCCCGAGCCAATGCTTCTTTCCCCCCTCAAATGCCGCCACGGTGACGTAGGACCACTGCACGTCCCGCCGCTTGCCTGACAACAGATGGAATAAGGGCCGCAGTATTCTCGCCGCTGGCGGCACAAATCGGTGGTAGAATTTAACCATGCCCTCAAACTCCTGCAGGCCCTGCACTGTGGATGGTCGTGGAAACCGGCGAATAACCTCCACCTTGTCTGGTAAGGGTACCGCGTCATGCCGCGTCACCCGGTGGCCCAGGAAATTGATTGCTCGGAGGCCGAACTGGCATTTAGCCGGGTTGATCACCAGCCCAAATTCATTGACACGATGACGCAACAGCCGGAGGTGGACGCAATGCTCCTGCCGTGAACAACTTGCCACCAGGATGTCATCCATATAGATGAAAGCGAAATCGAGCCCCCGCCCAACGGTGTCCATCAGGCGTTGGAATGCCTGCGCGGCGTTTTTAAGGCCGAAAGGCACACGCAGGAATTCAAATAACCCGAAATGGGTGATGATGGCGGTTTTCGGCACATCCTCCGGTCGCAAGGGGATCTGATGGTAACCCCTGACTAAGTCGATTTTAGAAAAGAACTTGGTCTCGGCCAGATGGGCAGAGAAATCTTGAATGTGTGGGATGGGATACCGATCTGCAATTGTGGCGTCATTTAGGCGGCGTTAGTCACCGCAAGGCCTCCAACCGCCGGACACCTTGGGCACCATGTGCAGTGGAGAAGCCAATGGGCTGTCCGAGCGTCAAACAATTCCCATGGCTCCCATCTTCTGAAACTCTGCTTTCGCCCTCTGTAGTTTGTCGGGGGCCAGTCTGCGGGAGCGGGCATGAAGCGGTGGTCCCGAAGTGAGGATATGGTGTTGAACTCCGTGCTTGGGGTCGGTTGCGCTGAATTTAGGGGTCAAATTTCTGGGAAATCGGCCAAAATTTGGGCGTAGATGTTATCCACCGCTACCACCGGGACGCGGACTGGCACAGCGGACGCAGGATGACGTACGGGAATTGATTTTAGTGTAGATGCATGGACCAGGCGTTGCCCTCGCACATCCACCAGCAGAGATTGCGCCCGGAGGAAATCGGCGCCCAACAGTGGCTGGTGTACGTCTGCCACGGTTAATGTCCAGGAAAAGTGGCAAGCACCAAATATCAGGGGAATGGTACGGACGCCATATGTCCGTATGGGGCTCCCATTAGCGGCGGTCAATAAAGGATCCCGATTGCTAGCACACGTGTCCATCGCGGACGGAGGCACCACGCTGATTTCGACCCCTCTATCCACCATAAATCTGTGGCCTGACCGCCGATCCCAGGCGTATAGGCGATGGAACTTGCCGACCGCCGCGGTGATTACCGGCGGCCGGCCCCAGCCTTTCCCGGAAACGTACAGGGCGGACGGCACTGGCGGGCCGCCGAACCCCAGCGCTGATGGTAGAAACACTATGCCCCGTCACGGGTTTCTCTGGCAGGCTCTGACGGCTCCGTTGTGTCCCTGGCCGGTGTGGGTCGAGACCGCCGTGTTTTCCCGGGCATTGTGGACATTTGGCCTAGCACCCCCATACTCTGCCGCGCGGACACCCACAGCTCGTCGGCACGTTCCCCAAAAGCCTGAGGGTCTTCGAACCTTACCACTGCCAGGAGCGGGCGCATATCTTCTGGAAGCTGCTGCAAAAAGGCATATTCAAATAACATGCAGGACTGGTGGCCGTCCATGAGCGAGAGCATCTCACTCGTTAGGGCCGAGGGCTTGCGGTCACCCAGCCCGCCCATGTTGAAAATACGCTGGACTGAGCCCGAAGGTGCGGAGTAGCAGTGCCTTGAGGCCCTTGTATTTCTCGGCTATCGGTGGATTCTGCAGGTAGGGAAGTATTCGCCCGGCCGTGTCTTGGTCAAGTGAATCGACTACGTAATAGTAACGGGCCTCTTCAGCTTTGATTTTGCGGATGCAAAACTGCGCTTAGGCCTGTTGAAACCACACATGAGGCTGGGCGCTCCAGAAGGTAGGTAGTCTCAGTGAGACAGCGTCCAGTCGGGCCTGCTCGGCGGCGGTGGCGCGCTTGTCACTGTCTGCGTATTCGTACATGGTGAACTTCCAAAATGTCTATTTTGGACGTCGGGGTCACTAGATGTGGCGGACACGAAGCTCTCTGTCCAACAATGAGGCAGCACACTGATTTATCCAACACCACTTTATTCCGTGTGTCGCCCCCTCCTTCCCCACTCTCTTATCTCCTGCTCCTGGACTCCTCGTGACCTCTCACGAGCCGAAGGTTATGTACTGTGTGTGGCCCACCACCAGGGGCCGCTACAGCTTCCTCTCATCTCTTACTCCCCCAATTTGGCTACTTCCCATCCCTCATCCCATCGCCCTTACTCCCCGAAGCTGGCTTCACCCCACCCCCCTTACACCACCAATTTGGCTACCTCCCATTCCTTACTCCCTCAAGCTGTCTTCCTCCCATTCACCATACACCCCCAAGCTGGCTACCTCCCAGTCCCTTACTTCCACTAGCTAGTTATCTCCCATCCCCATTACTCCCACAAGGTAGCTACCTCCCATTGTTTACTCCCTCAAGCTGGCTATATCCCATTTCCCTTACTTCCCCAAGCTGGCTCCCTCACATTCCCCTTTCGCCCCCAAACCTGCTACCACCCGGTCACTTAATCCCACAAGCTGGCCAGCTCCCATCCCCTAGCCTCCACAAAGTGGCTACCTTCCATCCCTTACTTCCCCCAAGATGCCGACCTCCCATCTCATACTCCCCGAAGCTGGGTACCACATTCCATCCCTTTCTCCCCGAAGTTGACTTCCTCCCATCCCCCATGGCGGATACGTTCCATCCGCTATACTTTCCCAAGCTGGCTACCTCCCACCTCTTTCTCACCAAAGATGGCTTCCTCCCATCCCTTACTCACCCAATCTGGCTACCACCGGTCCCTCACTACCCAAAGCTGCCTTCCTCCCATCCCCATTAGTCCCCAAAGCTGGCTTACCCCACCCCCCTTACACGCCCAAGTTAGCTAACTCCCATCTCTTACTCCCCCAAGCTGGCTTCCTCTTTTTCCCCCGAAAGCTGGATACATGCCAACCCTTACTGCCCCAGGCAGGCTATCTCCCATCCCTAACAACCCCAGGATGGCAACCACCCTTCTCTTATTCACCCAAGCTGAATACCTTCCATCCCTTACTCCCGCAAGCTGGCTACGTCACATCCCTTACTCCCTCAAGCTGGCTACCTCATCTTCCCCTTACTCCCCCATGTTGGGTATCTTCCACCACCAGTACTCCTCAAAGATGGCTTCATCGCATCCCCTTACAGCCCCAAGCTGGCTACTTCCCATCCCTCACCACCCAAGCTTGCTACTTTCCATCTCTCAAAACCCCAAGCTGGCTACATCCCATCCATTTGTCCGCCAATTAGGCTTCCTCCCATCCCACCTACTCCTTCAATCTGGCTTCCCCCTATTCCCCTTTCTCCCCCAAGCTTTGTCAATCCCATTTCACTTCCTCCCCCAAGCTGGCTACTTCCCTACCCTTACTCACCCAAGCACCATAACTCCCATCCCTCCCCAAGCTAGCTTCCCCTCATTCCCCTTACGCCCCCAAGCTGTCTTCCTACCATTCAATTTACTCCCGAAGCCGCCTTCCTCCCAGACCCCTTAATCCCCAAAGCTGGTTACATCCCTTACCTTATTCCCTCAAGCTGGCCACGTCCTATCCGTTACTCCCCCCAAGTTACCAGCCTTCCATCCCTTCCTCCCCCAAGCTGGATACCACCCATCCTTTTCTCCCCAAACGTGGCTTCCTCTCATCCCTTACTCCCCCAAACTGGCAACCTCCCACCCCTTACCCCCAAAATGTGGCTACCTCCCAACCTTCACTCCCCCAAGTTGACTTGCTCTCACCCCCCTTAATCCCGGAATCTGCTTACTCCCCATCCACCCAACTCGCCCAAGTTGGATTCCTCCATCCCTTACTCCCCCAAGCTGGTTTCCTCACATTCCCCTTTCTCCCTCCCATTCCCGTTTCTCCCTATCTTCTGGCTATCTTCTATCCGCGCCCCCACCCCCCACAAGGATGGCTATTTCCCAGACCTCTTAATCGTCTTACTTCCCCCAAGCTGGATTCCTCCCATTCCCCTTACTCTCCCAAGCTGTCGTCCTGCCATTCCCCTTTTCCCCGAAGCTTGATACTTCCCAGTCCACTTCATCCCCCAATCTGGATCCCTCCCATCCCCATTACTCCCCAAATCTGGCTTCATCCCATCCCCTTACACCCCCAAGCTGGCCACGTCCCATACCTTACTCCCCCAAGCTGGCCACCTCCCATACCTTACTCCCCCACGGTGGCCACGTCCCACCCTTTTCTCCCCTAAGTTTGCTTCCTCTCATCCCTTACACGCCCAAGCTGGCTACCTCCCCTCGCCCAATCCCACAAGCTGGCTTCCTCTCATCCCCCTTACTCACCGAATCTGGCTTCTCCCCATCCACCTTACTCGCCCATGTTGGCTACCTCCCATCCGTTACTCCCCCAAGCTGGCTACATCCCAACCCTTACTGCCCCAAGCAGACTCCGTCCCATCGCTAATTGCCCAGGCTGGTTACCTCCCATCCCTTACTCCCCCATGCTGGTTACCTCCCATCCCTTACACATTTTTACATTCAGATGTTTCCCGAGGTGTTCGCGGCGAGCGGCCGGGGTCTTCCCGGTGAGCGGGCCCAAGCCCTTCAGTAGGCCCGGAAGCCCTGATAGCCCACCGCCGACGCTCCTTGGGGAGCGAGGAGGGAGTCCCGAGTAACCGCAGAGAGCCAGGTGGACCGTCGTAGAGCGATGAAAGCCGCCGAGAACAAAGGGGCGATCCGCGGTGCGACGGCAGTCAGGAGATAGAACTATCCGGCCAACGTTTGTAATTTTGTCGGGGGCAAAATGTGGCGACACTTGTGTACCGCCTGGGTGAGGTCTGCTACATGATTCTACCGTGTTGTCTGCAAAACAAAGCATTTCACTGTCTCTCGGTACATGTGTCAAGAATGTTCCATTGAATCATTGTAATCCTTGCAAAACCATGTACCAACACACACACACACACACACACACACACACACACTCCAACTCATTTACACAATCTCACATATTCAACGTCGCGTATACGTACGGACACACTCATGCATTGACTCATACACTCACACTGTCACACACAAGCAATAACCAATGCGAGTCAGGCTGAATCTCTGGAGAAGATTAGTTTAGTTTCTCAATTTAGTTTAGTTTATTTTCACGTGTGCCGAAGTACAGTGCAAAGCTTTTGTCCCGTGCTATCCAGTCAGCGGCAAGACAATACATGATTACAATCAAGCCATTTACAATGTATAGATACAAGATTATTGGTTAACGTTTACTGTAAGGTAAAACCAACAAAGTCCAATCAAGAATCGTCCAAGGGTCATCAAAGAGATAGATAGTTCAGCACTGCTGTCTGGTTGTGGTAGGATGATTCAGTTGACTGAAAACAGCTGGGAAGAAACTGTCCCTGAATCTGGAGACGTGCATTTTCACACGTATAACCTTTGCCTGAAGGGACCGGGGAGAAGATGTAATGGCCCGGGTGTGACTCGTCCTTGATTATGCTGCTGGCTTTGCCGAGCCTGCGTGAGGTGTAGATGGAGTCAATATACGGGAGGTGGATTGTGTGATGGTCCAGGCTGCGTCCACAATTCATTGCAATTTCTTGCATTCTTGGAGCTGTTCCCATACCAAGCTGTGATGCATCCTGATAACATACTTTCTATGGTGCATCTTTAGAAGTTTATAAGAGTTGGTGGGGACACGCTGGACTTCCTAAGCCTTCCAAGAACATGGATAGGTGACGTATCGGATCTGTACTCTTCTTCAGATTGATTATGGTGGGAATGGGGACAAGGCTGGAACAGAGGGAGCCAGGACAAAACGAGTTGTCTGGTGAGCGGATGCAGGTGAATAGGGTTTTCACAGTCAGGTAATTGAGACAAGAGATTAAAAGATAAACGGATTGCAGAGGATGGAATTATAAAGAGAGAGAGGAAGGAATATCGGTGGAACGGGTGGTAGAGGGCATAAAAAGATAGAAGTCCTGGTGAGGCCCGAGGAAGAGCGAGGCGAAAGCGGGAATATGCACGTTGGTTACACAGCATTGGATAATTCCAAGTTCATACCATTAGGTTGTAAGGTACCAAAGCGGAATATGACGTGGCGTTTTTTTCAGTTTGCATGTAACCTCACACAGGCAATGTAGGTGGCCCGGGACAGAAAGGTTAGTGTGAGAAGGGGAGTTACAATGGTTAGCAACGGGGAGATCCAGCAGGCCTCGGCGGCATGAGGGAAGTATTGGGTGAAACGGTCGCCGAGTCCACGCTTGACCACGCCGATGTAAAGTAGGCCTTAAAGGGAACACCGTGTGCACCAGATGGGATTAGAGGAGGTGTAGGTGAACATCTCTCACCTGGAAGGACTACTGGAGTGTGGGGGAAGGGGCATGTGGACAGATGTTACATCCCGTGGTAGCTAATCGTTTTAGCTGCACTTCACAAGACAGGCGTGGGAGGGCAAGCAGGAGGGGAGTTGGGGAAAACAGAAAGTCAGATGAGTATAAAGATGAAAGGGAGAGATAGCGTAGAAGACGAAGGGGGAGAGATGGAGGGAGAGTGAACTTTTAAAGGGATGGTGGGAGATCAATAGATAGAGAGGAGAGTTCAGAGCGAGTGGGTTGGCAAAATTGAGTGAGGAATGGTCAAATAGATAGAGAGAGACGCATGGTGAAATGCAATGGAAGTGAGAAGGAGGGAGGGACAAGAGAAGAAAGGTTGACGGGGAAAGACGTGCAGAGAGGGAGAATAGAGCGTGCAGAGGTGCAGAGAGGTGCAGAAAGCGTAGGGGAGAGAATAACAGTTCAGAGAGAGGACAGGAGTAAAGATGGAGGGAGATAGAAAGGGAGAAGGGAGATGTGCCGCATCATTCGCTATTTTATTTAGTTTTAGGAAAATTCTGAGATGGCAAAGTTTCTGTTCTCCGCGTTTCGTGAGTCTTTGGGTCGTTCCTCCTCAGAGGTGATGAAAGCAGAGCATTTTATTGTCCCGGAGCAAAGTCAGATCCATTCCAGGCATGCATGGAGTGAATGGTGACAGGGGTCGTCGGAATGTGGGGGTGAGGTTGCAGTCAGTTAAGCCGCGATCATATTGAGTGGTGAAGCAGAGTACAGGGGCCATTTTAGTGCGAGGTGATCTGTTGATCTCATTCCTCAACCTGTGGACAAATGTCGCCCAGTCCACCTTCAAACTGGGCACCAGAAGCCCTTAGAGGGTCCCTGGAATTTGGGATTGCCTTTGTGGGTGAAGCGGGTTGAAGGAAATCAGGCAAACAACACGAGGCGGAGCGTTGAACCAGATGGAGTTTGAAACAATATCCCCTTTGCTGGAACAATGCCGCTCCCAATTTCCATCCCTCAGTATCGCCACCATTCCCAGTCTTTGGAGTTTCTCAATCAATTCCCTGAATAAATCACGACCTGTCTCAGCAGGGATTTCACTTGGATGATGTCATCTGTTTGCGAATCATTTCAAAGGCTCTATTTTTTTTAACTGTTGAAACTTCACTGTCCCGATGGAGACGGAAAATGGTATAAAATCTCCGGGAATGTTCTGCCCCAGCATTTCATTCCGAGAGATTACCGATATCTCACGGGGACACGTCGCTGGGCAGAGAACATGTGGGAAAAGCTGTACGAATATTTGGACGTGGAGAAAATCTTGTACGTGATCATTGCTGCCGTTGGAGTCCCTGGTAAATGAGCACAACAATTCAAGCTTTATAACTCCGTCCGTTAACCGGTGTTGACCTGATTCTGGTCGTGTTACAATATTCCCAACTGATGATCGTTGTGTAAGAATGTGTAGACAATAGACAATAGACAATAGGTGCAGGAGTAGGCCATTCAGCCCTTCGAGCCAGAACCGCCATTCAATGCGATCATGGCTGATCACTCTCAATCAGTACCCCGTTCCTGCCTTCTCCCCATACCCCCTCACTCCGCTATTCTTAAGAGCCCTATCCAGCTCTCTCTTGAAAGCATCCAACGAACTGGCATTCACTGCCTTCTGAGGCAGAGAATTCCACACCTTCACCACTCTCTGACTGAAAAAGTTCTTCCTCATCTCCGTTCTAAATGGCCTGCCCCTTATTCTTAAACTGTGGCCCCTTGTTCTGGACTCCCCCAACATTGGGAACATGTTTCCTGCCTCTAATGTGTCCAATCCCCTAATTATCTTATATGTTTCAATAAGATCCTCCCTCATCCTTCTAAATTCCAGTGTAGATTATATCAATCCTCTAAATGAAATATTTTTGAATTAACGTTGTGATTTTTCTCATTTCCAGACAGCCAAATCTAACCCTCTTTTTCTCACACTGCCGGGTCCCACTAGAATGTTGTTCTTGCCTTCAGTGGGACCTTGCCCAGAGATGTCCCAGTGCTCGGGACTGGCAGCTCTCCGGGACGGTGTGACTGGGAGGGGTTTACATTGTGAAGTTCACTGTGTCTGAGTTATTGATCAGAGTGAACACCCGCTCCTGTGGACACGTCTCACTGTGGAGTCTGTCACAGTCGGATTACATCGCCTGTTGGTCAATAATTGGATCGATCTCCTGAACCAATGGCCGCGGTTCGACCGGCGTGTGTTGTTACCGAACTGACCTCACTGTGGAATGAATCCATTATCGGAGCCACTCTGCTGCCGATTCTAAGTTGTCCCTGGCTTCGCTCCGGAACCCTCCTCGTCCCGATAGAATGCCGAGTTCCCAGAGCCCTGGTTAATCGCGGCCCGTCACGGTTAAATCTGTGAAACCGGCACCATCAGAGACTGTGAGCGGGGTTAACTGTAGAAAGGACCATTCCGCCTATTGTAGCGGGCGGCTGCTCGTTCCCTCCCCGCCCTTTTCCCCGCCCGTCGCCTTATCTCGTCTCCCCTGAAGCAGGCAGGTCGGGCAAAGTGGGAGCCGGGTCTGACATTGTTCAACCTGCAGCCGCGCACCGACTCCAACACTCCTGATCTTCAGCTGAAAGTGGAGCCGGTGTTCAGCCCCGGAGACCGTGTTCAGTAATGCCGAGTGTCCGTCCCCTTCTCTTTCCGCAGTGAATTTAGTGGCGATTGTGATCCTGTCCCGGGGAAAGTGCGGCCTCTCCACCTGCACCACTCGGTACCTGGTGGCCATGGCAGCGGCCGATCTACTGACCCTGACCATCGAGGTCATTTTCACTTGGATCCGTTACCATTACTTTTATTGGAGTTTCCTGTCCATCACCCCTGTGTGCCGTGTTACCGCTGTGCTGCAGTTTGCAGCTACAGACTGTTCTGTGTGGTTCACCGTCACTTTCACCTTTGATCGTTTTGTCGCCATTTGTTGCCAGAAGCTGAAAACTAAATATTGCACCGCGAAAACTGCGGCTGCGGTTCTCGCATCAGCCGGCGTTCTGCTCTGTCTGAAAAACGTTCCCCGCTACTTCACAGTAGAACCATGGAAAACCATCGACAATGTCCCGTGGGGCTGTAATCCGGTGGACAGTTATTTCACTGACCCCGGGTGGGTGGCTTATGACTGGTTCGACACGGTATTAACTCCGCTCCTCCTTTCGCTGTGATCCTGCTGCTCAACGCTCTGACAGTCCGGCACATTTTAGTGGCCAGTCGGGTCCGTCAGGGGCTGAGAGGTCAGAGCAAGGGGGAGAAGCGCAGTGACTCGGAGATGGAGAGCAGGAGGAGGTCTATGGTTTTACTCTTCACCATCTCCGGCAGCTTCATCCTCCTGTGGCTGACGTTGGTTGTAAACGTCGTCTATTATCAGATCTCGGGAATTGGAACTGATCGGAATGATTCTCAATATATCTTTGGTTACGTCGGGTATTTACTGAGGAATCTCAGCTGCTGCACCAACACATTTATTTACGCGGCGACCCAGTCCAAGTTCAGGGAGGAGGTGAAGAGCGCGGTGAAATATCCGCTCACCTCGGCGCTGCGGCTCATTAATAAACCCGCGCCCTGAGCGCATCCCAGAGGGCGGCCGCAGTCTCTCCGCTGCGGGCTCCGGCTCCTCACATTCACCGCCGTATCATCCAGCTGTCAGTCCCGGGCGGATGATCCCATCGACGGCACCGCTCCGGGACCCCCAGCCCCTCACATTCACCCAATGTTGCTCAAAGATGCAGATTAAGCAGAAAAAATAACACCATTTCCTGTCATATATATTGATAGTTTTTAATGACAGTCCCTGATCATTGAAGTGTTTATTTCAGTTTCTCCCCCTTCATTCTCCCCCCTCCCCCACCGCACTGGGGACCGTTCTCGGGTGCGTAGGTCTCTTTCTCTCTTTCTTTCT
>NC_135991.1:10638392-10676058 GCF_053455715.1 Rhinoraja longicauda | reverse complement strand
GAGAGAGAGAAAGAAAGAAAGAAAGAAAGAAAGAAAGAAAGAAAGAAAGAAAGAAAGAAAGAAAGAAAGAAAGAAAGAAAGAAAGAAAGAAAGAAAGAAAGAAAGAAAGAAAGAGAGAAAGAGACCTACGCACCCCAGAACGGTCCCCAGTGCGGTGGGGGAGGGGGGAGAATGAAGGGGGAGAAACTGAAATAAACACTTCAATGATCAGGGACTGTCATTAAAAACGATCAATATATATGACAGGAAATGGTGTTATTTTTTCTGCTTAATCTGCATCTTTGAGCAACATTGGGTGAATGTGAGGGGCTGGGGGTCCCGGAGCGGTGCCGTCGATGGGATCATCCGCCCGGGACTGACAGCTGGAAGATGCGGCGGTGAATGTGAGGAGCCGGAGCCCGCAGCGGAGAGACTGCGGCCGCCCTCTGGGATGCGCTCAGGGCGCGGGTTTATTAATGAGCCGCAGCGCCGAGGTGAGCGGATATTTCACCGCGCTCTTCACCTCCTCCCTGAACTTGGACTGTGTCGCCGCGTAAATAAATGTGTTGGTGCAGCAGCTGAGATTCCTCAGTAAATACCCGACGTAACCAAAGATATATTGAGAATCATTCCGGTCAGTTCCAATTCCCGAGATCTGATAATAGACGACGTTTACAACCAACGTCAGCCACAGGAGGATGAAGCTGCCGGAGATGGTGAAGAGTAAAACCATAGACCTCCTCCTGCTCTCCATCTCCGGGTCACTGCGCTTCTCCCCCTTGCTCTGACCCCTCAGCCCCTGACGGACCCGACTGGCCACCAAAATGTGCCGGACTGTCAGAGCGTTGACCAGCAGGATCACAGCGAAAGGGAGGAGCGGAGTTAAAACCATGTCGAACCAGTCAAATGCCACCCACCCGGGGTCAGTGAAATAACTGTCCACCGGGTTACAGCCCCACGGGACATTGTCGATCGTTTTCCATGGTTCTACTGTGAAGTAGCGGGGAACGTTTTTCAGACAGAGCAGAACGCCGGCTGTTGCGAGAACCGCAGCCGCAGTTTTCGCGGTGCAATATTTAGTTTTCAGCTTCTGGCAACAAATGGCGACAAAACGATCAAAGGTGAAAGTGACGGTGAACCAGACAGAACAGTCTGTAGCTGCAAACTGCAGCACAGCGGTAACACGGCACACAGGGGTGATGGACAGGAAACTCCAATAAATGTAATGGTAACGGATCCAAGTGAAAATGACCTCGATGGTCAGGGTCAGTAGATCGGCCGCTGCCATGGCCACCAGGTACCGAGTGGTGCAGGTGGAGAGGCCGCACTTTCCCCGGGACAGGATCACAATCGCCACTAAATTCACTGCGGAAAGAGAAGGGGACGGACACTGGGCATTACTGAACACGGTCTCCGGGGCTGAACACCGGCTCCACTTTCAGCTGAAGATCAGGAGTGTTGGAGTCGGTGTGCGGCTGCAGGTTGAACAATGTCAGACCCGGCTCCAACTTTGCCCGACCTGCGTGCTTCAGGGGAGACGAGATAAGGCGACGGGCGGGGAAAAGGGCGGGGAGGGAACGAGCAGCCGCCCGCTACAATAGGCGGAATGGTCCGTTCTACAGTTAACCCCGCTCACAGTCTCTGATGGTGCCGGTTTCACAGATTTAACCGTGACGGGCCGCGATTAACCAGGGCTCTGGGAACTCGGCATTCTATCGGGACGAGGAGGGTTCCGGAGCGAAGCCAGGGACAACTTAGAATCGGCAGCAGAGTGGCTCCGTTAATGGATTCATTCCACAGTGAGGTCAGTTCGGTAACAACACACGCCGGTAGAACCGCGGCCATTGGTTCAGGAGATCGATCCAATTATTGACCAACATGCGATGTAATCCGACTGTGCCAGACTCCACAGTGAGACGTGTCCACAGGAACGGGTGTTCACTCTGATCAATAACTCAGACACAGTGAACTTCACAATGTAAACCCCTCCCAGTCACACCGTCCCGGAGAGCTGCCAGTCCCGAGCACTGGGACATCTCTGGGCAAGGTCCCACTGAAGGCAAGAACAACATTCTAGTGGGACCCGGCAGTGGGAGAAAAAGAGGGTTAGATTTGGCTGTCTGGAAATGAGAAAAATCACAACGTTAATTCAAAAATATTTCATTTAGAGGATTGATATAATCTACACTGGAATTTAGAAGGATGAGGGAGGATCTTATTTAAACATATAAGATAATTAGGGGATTGGACACATTAGAGGCAGGAAACATGTTCCCAATGTTGGGGGAGTCCAGAACAAGGGGCCACAGTTTAAGAATAAGGGGCAGGCCATTTAGAACGGAGATGAGGAAGAACTTTTTCAGTCAGAGAGTGGTGAAGGTGTGGAATTCTCTGCCTCAGAAGGCAGTGAATGCCAGTTCGTTGGATGCTTTCAAGAGAGAGCTGGATAGGGCTCTTAAGAATAGCGGAGTGAGGGGGTATGGGGAGAAGGCAGGAACGGGGTACTGATTGAGAGTGATCAGCCATGATCGCATTGAATGGCGGTTCTGGCTCGAAGGGCTGAATGTCCTACTCCTGCATCTATTGTCTATTGTCTATTGTCTACACATTCTTACACAACGATCATCAGTTGGGAATATTGTAACACGACCAGAATCAGGTCAACACCGGTTAACGGACGGAGTTATAAAGCTTGAATTGTTGTGCTCATTTACCAGGGACTCCAACGGCAGCAATGATCACGTACAAGATTTTCTCCACGTCCAAATATTCGTACAGCTTTTCCCACATGTTCTCTGCCCAGCGACGTGTCCCCGTGAGATATCGGTAATCTCTCGGAATGAAATGTTGGGGCAGAACATTCCCGGAGATTTTATACCATTTTCCGTCTCCATCGGGACAGTGAAGTTTCAACAGTTAAAAATAATAGAGCCTTTGAAATGATTCGCAAACAGATGACATCATCCAAGTGAAAACCCTGCTGAGACAGGTCGTGATTTATTCAGGGGATTGATTGAGAAACTGCAAAGACTGGGAATGGTGGCGATACTGAGGGATGGAAATTGGGAGCGGCATTGTTCCAGCAAAGGGGATATTGTTTCAAACTCCATCTGGTCCAACGCTCCGCCTCGTGTTGTTTGCCTGATTTCCTTCAACCCGCTTCACCCACAAAGGCAATCCCAAATTCCAGGGACCCTCCCAGGGCTTCTGGTGCCCAGTTTGAAGGTGGACTGGGCGACATTTGTCCACAGGTTGAGGAATGAGATCAACAGATCACCTCGCACTAAAATGGCCCCTGTACTCTGCTTCACCACTCAATATGATCGCGGCTTAACTGACTGCAACCTCACCCCCACATTCCGACGACCCCTGTCACCATTCACTCCATGCATGCCTGGAATGGATCCGACTTTGCTCCGGGACAATAAAATGCTCTGCTTTCATCACCTCTGAGGAGGAACGACCCAAAGACTCACGAAACGCAGAGAACAGAAACTTTGCCATCTCAGAATTTTCCTAAAACTAAATAAAATAGCGAATGATGCGACACATCTCCCTTCTCCCTTTCTATCTCCCTCCATCTTTACTCCTGTCCTCTCTCTGAACTGTTATTCTCTCCCCTACGCTTTCTGCACCTCTCTGCACCTCTGCACGCTCTATTCTCCCTCTCTGCACGTCTTTCCCCGTCAACCTTTCTTCTCTTGTCCCTCCCTCCTTCTCACTTCCATTGCATTTCACCATGCGTCTCTCTCTATCTATTTGACCATTCCTCACTCAATTTTGCCAACCCACTCGCTCTGAACTCTCCTCTCTATCTATTGATCTCCCACCCTCCCTTTAAAAGTTCACTCTCCCTCCATCTCTCCCCTTCGTCTTCTACGCTATCTCTCCCTTTCATCTTTATACTCATCTGACTTTCTGTTTTCCCCAACTCCCCTCCTGCTTGCCCTCCCACGCCTGTCTTGTGAAGTGCAGCTAAAACGATTAGCTACCACGGGATGTAACAACTGTCCACATGCCCCTTCCCCCACACTCCAGTAGTCCTTCCAGGTGAGAGATGTTCACCTACACCTCCGCTAATCCCATCTGGTGCACACGGTGTTCCCTTTAAGGCCTACTTTACATCGGCGTGGTCAAGCGTGGACTCGGCGACCGTTTCACCCAATACTTCCCTCATGCCGCCGAGGCCTGCTGGATCTCCCCGTTGCTAACCATTGTAACTCCCCTTCTCACACTAACCTTTCTGTCCCGGGCCACCTACATTGCCCGTGTGAGGTTACATGCAAACTGAAAAAAACGCCACGTCATATTCCGCTTTGGTACCTTACAACCTAATGGTATGAACTTGGAATTATCCAATGCTGTGTAACCAACGTGCATATTCCCGCTTTCGCCTCGCTCTTCCTCGGGCCTCACCAGGACGTCTATCTTTTTATGCCCTCTACCTCCCGTTCCACCGATATTCCTTCCTCTCTCTCTTTATAATTCCATCCTCTGCAATCCTTTTATCTTTTAATCTCTCGTCTCAATTACCTGACTGTGAAAACCCTATTCACCTGCATCCGCTCACCATACAACTCGTTTTGTCCTGGCTCCCTCTGTTCCAGCCTTGTCCCCATTCCCACCATAATCAATCTGAAGAAGAGTACAGATCCGATACGTCACCTATCCATGTTCTTGGAAGGCTTAGGAAGTCCAGCGTGTCCCCACCAACTCTTATAAACTTCTAAAGATGCACCATAGAAAGTATGTTATCAGGATGCATCACAGCTTGGTATGGGAACAGCTCCAAGAATGCAAGAAATTGCAATGAATTGTGGACGCAGCCTGGACCATCACACAATCCACCTCCCGTATATTGACTCCATCTACACCTCACGCAGGCTCGGCAAAGCCAGCAGCATAATCAAGGACGGGTCACACCCGGGCCATTACCTCTTCTCCCCGGTCCCTTCAGGCAAAGGTTATACGTGTGAAAATGCACGTCTCCAGATTCAGGGACAGTTTCTTCCCAGCTGTTTTCAGTCAACTGAATCATCCTACCACAACCAGACAGCAGGGTTGAACTATCTACCTCTTTGATGACCCTTGGACGATTCTTGATTGGACTTTGTTGGTTTTACCTTACAGTAAACGTTAACCAATAATCTTGTATCTATACATTGTAAATGCCTTGATTGTAATCATGTATTGTCTTGCCGCTGACTGGATAGCACGGTACAAAAGCTTTACACTGTACTTCGGCACACGTGAAAATAAACTAAACTAAATTGAGAAACTAAACTAATCTTCTCCAGAGATTCAGCCTGACTCGCATTGGTTATTGCTTGTGTGTGACAGTGTGAGTGTATGAGTCAATGCATGAGTGTGTCCGTACGTATACGCGACGTTGAATATGTGAGATTGTGTAAATGAGTTGGAGTGTGTGTGTGTGTGTGTGTGTGTGTGTGTGTGTGTGTGTGTGTGTGTTGGTACATGGTTTTGCAAGGATTACAATGATTCAATGGAACATTCTTGACACATGTAGCGAGGGACAGTGAAATGCTTTGTTTTGCAGACAACCCGGTAGAATCATGTAGCAGACCTCACCCAGGCGGTACACAAGTGTCGCCACATTTTGCCCCCGACAAAATTACAAACGTTGGCCGGATAGTTCTATCTCCTGACTGCCGTCGCATCGCGGATCGCCCCTTTGTTCTCGGCGGCTTTCATCGCTCTCCGACGGTCCACCTGGCTCTCTGCGGTTGCTCGGGACTCCCTCCTCGCTCCCCAAGGAAGGAGGGGGCGACACACGGAATAAAGTGGTGTTGGATAACTCAGTGTGCTGCCTCATTCTTGGACGGAGAGCTTCGTGTCCGCCACATCTGGTGACCCCGACGTCCAAAATAGACATTTTGGAAGTTCACCATGTACGAATACGCAGACAGTGACAAGCGCGCCACCGCTGCCGAGCAGGCCCGACTGGACGCTGTCTCACTGAGACTACCTACCTTCTGGAGCGCCCAGCCTCATGTGTGGTTTCAACAGGCCTAAGCGCAGTTTTGCATCCGCAAAATCAAAGCTGAAGAGGCCCGTTACTATTACGTAGTCGATTCACTTGACCAAGACACGGCCGGACGAATACTTCCCTACCTGCAGAATCCACCGATAGCCGAGAAATACAAGGGCCTCAAGGCACTGCTACTCCGCACCTTCGGGCTCAGTCCAGCGTATTTTCAACATGGGCGGGCTGGGTGACCGCAAGCCCTCGGCCCTAACGAGTGAGATGCTCTCGCTCATGGACGGCCACCAGTCCTGCATGTTATTTGAATATGCCTTTTTGCAGCAGCTTCCAGAAGATATGCGCCCGCTCCTGGCAGTGGTAAGGTTCGAAGACCCTCAGGCTTTTGGGGAACGTGCCGACGAGCTGTGGGTGTCCGCGCGGCAGAGCATGGGGGTGCTAGGCCAAGTGTCCACAATGCCCGGGAAAACACGGCGGTCTCGACCCACACCGGCCAGGGACACAACGGAGCCGTCAGAGCCTGCGAGAAACCCGTGACGGGGCATAGTGTTTCTACCATCAGCGCTGGGGTTCGGCGGCCCGCCAGTGCCGTCCGCCCTGTACGTTTCCGGGAAACGCTGGGGCCGGCCGCCGGTAATCACCGCGGCGGTCGGCAAGTTCCATCGCCTATACGCCTGGGATCGGCGGTCAGGCCACAGATTTATGGTGGATAGAGGGGTCGAAATCAGCGTGGTGCCTCCGTCCGCGATGGACACGTGTGCTAGCAATCGGGGTCCTTTATTGACCGCCGCTAATGGGAGCCCCATACGGACATATGGCGTCCGTACCATTCCCCTGATATTTGGTGCTTGCCAATTTTCCTGGACATTAACCGTGGCAGACGTACACCAGCCACTGTTGGGCGCCGATTTCCTCCGGGCGCAATCTCTGCTGATGGATGTGCGAGGGCAACGCCTGGTCCATGCATCTACACTAAAATCAATTCCCTTACGTCATCCTGCGTCCGCTGTGCCAGTCCGCGTCCCGGTTGTAGCGGTGGATAACATCTACGCCCAAATTTTGGCCGATTTCCCAGAAATTTGACCACTAAATTCAGCGCAACCGACCCCAAGCACGGAGTTCAACACCATACCCTCACTTCGGGACCACCGCTTCATGCCCGCTCCCGCAGACTGGCCCCCGACAAACTGCAGAGGGCGAAAGCAGAGTTTCAGTAGATGGGAGCCATGGGAATTGTTTGACGCTCGGACAGCCCATTGGCTTCTCCACTGCACATGGTACCCAAGGTGTCCGGCGGTTGGAGGCCTTGCGGTGACTACCACCGCCTAAATGACGCCACAATTGCAGATCGGTATCCCATCCCACACATTCAACATTTCTCTGCCCATCTGGCCGAGGCCAAGTTCTTTTCTAAAATCGACTTAGTCAGGGGTTACCATCAGATCCCCGTGCGACCGGAGGATGTGCCGAAAACCGCCATCATCACCCATTTCGGGTTATTTGAATTCCTGCGTGTGCCTTTCGGCCTTAAAAACGCCGCGCAGGCATTCCAACGCCTGATGGACACCGTTGGGCGGGGGCTCGATTTCGCTTTCATCTATATGGATGACATCCTGGTGGCAAGTTGTTCACGGCAGGAGCATTGCGTTCACCTCCGGCTGTTGCGTCATCGTCTCAATGAATTTGGGCTGGTGATCAACCCGGCTAAATGCCAGTTCGGCCTCCGAGCAATCAATTTCCTGGGCCAACGGGTGACGCGGCATGACGCGGTACCCTTACCAGACAAGGTGGAGGTTATTCACCGGTTTCCACGACCATCCACAGTGCAGGGCCTGCAGGAGTTTGAGGGCATGGTTAAATTCTACCACCGATTTGTGCCGCCAGCGGCGAGAATACTGCGGCCCTTATTCCATCTGTTGTCATGCAAGCGGCGGGACGTGCAGTGGTCCTACGTCACCGTGGCGGCATTTGAGGGGGGAAAAAAGCATTAGCTCGGGCGACGATGTTAGTGCATCCGCGTGTCGACACCCCTACAGCACTAACCGTGGACGCCTCGGACTCTGCGGTCGGTGGCGTATTAGAACAATTTTTTGACGGACACTGGCAACCTCTTGCCTTTTTCAGCCGCCAGCTTACTTCGGCGGAATGCAAATATAGCACATTCGACCGGGAGCTGCTTGCTTTACATCTGGCAGTTAGACATTTCGGTATTTCCTGGAGGGCCGAAACTTAATCGCTTTTACCGACCATAAGCCCCTCACCTTTGCTTTTGCCAAGGTTGCGGATCCTTAGTCCGCTCGGCAGCAGCGCCGACTCACGGCGATCTCGGAGTTTACCACGGACATGTATGTAGGTTAATTGACTGGGTAAATGTAAAAAATGTCCCTAATGGGTGTAGGATAGTATTAATGTACGGGGATCGCTGGTCGGCGCGGACTTGGTGGGCCGAAAAGGCCTGTTTCCGCGCTGTATATATATATGATATGATAGGAAATGATATGATCCGCCACATCGCAGGGAAAAGTAATCGGGTCGCGGACGCCTTGTCTCGCCCAGCGGTGATAGCCGCTCTCGATATGGTTTCAGGAATTGATTATTCTGTTTTAGCGGCAGCACAGCTGGCATACGAGGAGATGAAGGCATACCGAACTGCCATCACGGGTCTGGTGCTCGAAGACATTCCTTTGGGCCCCGCCGGTATCACCGTCCTATGTGACATCTCCACAGGACAGCCGCGGCCTGTTGTTCCGGCAGCCTGGCGTCGTCGGGTTTTCGACGCCATTCATACTTTGCACCATCCATCTATTCGCACGGAGGAGGAATTGGTTGCTTCAAAATTCGTGTGGCGTGGTTTGCGAAAGCTGGTCAGGCATTGGGCCGGACGTGCATTGCATGTCAAACGTCGAAGGTTCAGCGGCACATCCGGGCGCCGGTTCAAGGCATCGCAGTGCCTCGCCGGCGCTTCGACCATATCCACGTAGATATCGTGGGCCGCTGCTTCCGTCCCGTGTCATCTCGCATCTGCTTACGGTAGTGGACCGCTTCAAGCGGTGGCCCGAGACCATCCCGCTCATTGACACCTCGGCCTTGTCCTGCGCACGTGCCTTAGTAGCTAATTGGATTGCTCGTTTCGGGATACCGTCTGATATCACGTCCGACAGGGGTGCCCAGGTCACGTCGGAACTGTGGTCTGCAATGGCTCGCCTATTGGGAGCTCAGCTTCACCACTCAACGGCTTACCACCCCCAGTCCAATGGGTTGTTGGAACGTTTCCACCGCCGTCTTAAGGATGCTTTAAAACACGCCTCACCGGTCCCGGCTGGATGGACGAGTTGCCGTGGGTCCTGTTGGAAATTCTCACTGCCCCTAAAGAAGACCTGCAGTCTTCATCGGCGGAATTGGTTTACGGTTTCCCGCTCACCGTGCCCGGAGAATTTATTCCGAACACCGGTGACCCCAGGAGTCATCATCCGCCATGTTGGTCCGTCTGCGGGAAAGCATTGGCGCCCCGGCTCCTGTCCCAACATCCCGGCATGGGTTCACCCTATCGTTTGTGCCTCCGGCTCTTGCCAACAGCTCGTACGTTTTTCTTCGACGCGACGCACACAGGTCGCCCTGGCAGCGCCCATATGAAGGTCCTTTTCGGGTGCTGAAGCATGGGCCCACGACTTTTGTATTGGACATGGGGGGTCGGCAAGAGACGGTATCGGTGGCCCGTTTAAAACCGGCCCATTTGGACCTGAGCGAGCCAATACGAGAGGCCCAGCCCCGTCGTCGGGGCGTCCTCCATCTCGCGCCCAACCTAATTTGCCCTTACAGGGCAGGACTCCTTTGCACGGGAACGTGCGGAGAAGGTCCGGCCGCATCGTTCGGCAGCCCGACCGTTTCTGCGCCTCTGGTTCTGGGGGGGGGGGAGTCATGTAGCGGCCCCTGTGGTGGGCCACATACAGTACATAACCTTCGGCTCGGTAGAGGCTCGCGAGAGGTCACGATGAGACCAAGAGCAGGAGATAAGAGAGTAGGGAAGGAAGGCGCGACACACGGAATAAAGTGGTGTTGGATAACTCAGTGTGCTGCCTCATTCTTGGACGGACAGCTCCGTGTCCGCCACAAGCCCATTTAAAACGGAGGTGCAATAAAAGTAATCACCCAGATAGTTGTGATTAGTGGAATTCTCTGCCACAGAAGACAGTGGGGGCAATTCACTGGATGCCTTTAAAGGTGAGTTGGACAGAGCTCTTGGGGCTAGCGGAATCAAGGGATATGGGGAGAAGGCAGGCACGGGGTACAGATTGTGGATAATCAGCCATGATCACAATGAATGACGATGCTGGCTCAAAGGGCCAAATGGCCAACTCCTGCACCTATTTATCTATGTTTCTATGTCTCTAATACCCGTTCACTATGTGCCGCCCATTTAATCGACCGGGGGAATTCACCGGAACCATCGTGTCGGCGGTCCACATACCACACAAAGCCACCAGCAAGGTGGCAACGGATGAATTATACTCGGTCATGAACTCTCTTTAAGAACCAAACCCTATGGTACTGTTCATCATTTGCGATGAACTCAACCAATCTAACCTCAGGAATGCACAGGTAACTAAAATCAACATCTCTCTCTCTCCCCCAGCCCACCCCCCTCGGCAGTGCTTAAGCACTCTGGCCCACACGACCAGTAAGTAAGCCTGCCGTTCCATTTGTCGTTCTCGTTTGTCATCCGATCATTTATTGGTAGTGCTCCTGCTGGCTTTCAGAAAGATTTAAGAACGAAGCACCAACGAAAAGAGCAACACAGCAGTGGTCTGAGGAGACCAGGGGTCTCCATTAGGTCTGCCCTCAGTCGATGAAATGGAAGTCTTATTAAGCTATTTGCAGTTTTACAGAGAGAAGGAACAGTAATCGGTCCGATTAGATAAGCGTTGGGGAATATTGAGTCGTAATATGAAGGCGAATTTATCAGGAAATCAACTCAATCGAAGTCCGGGCTGCATACAAAGACTGGCAAATCTCAATAATCAGCAGTTAATGGACGACGAAACAAATCTCCGTCATCAAACAATACAAATCTTTCATTTCAAAGGAGAATACAGATGCTGTAATCTTGAATAAAGAGACATAACTCAGCGGGTCATGCAGCATCCGTAGATGCAGCTGACGTAAGTTGAAGATTCGGGGCCATGAGACGGAGCAGAAGGCATCAATGATTAGAAAGTTGGAAAGTAAATGATGGGGCCGATCAGTGGCAACATGTGAATGTTCCTGTGTAGCGTAGTGCATGGCTGGGGATCAGAGTGAAGATGTTCCGTCTGCCTGTATGGGAGGACTGGATGAAGCTCATGACGGAACAGATGGGGAGTGAAGAGAGAGGTTCCACTGAATGGAATAGACAGTGAGCTAGTGGTGAACAGAGTGGCGTCACTTGGTGTTAAATGTTATCTGGGCATGTTGGGAACTGTCCTCGTCTGGGGTGAGAATCTGCAATAAAGGGATCAGGAAGATGCACTTCCGTTTACAGGGCAACGGGTCCGGAATGGAAATTCCATCCCCGATGCAAAGACGACCTCACAGTGAATAATAATTGCCTATGGGATCCATTTTCCTCCAAAACACCTTCCTGTATCATTTATAGGTTCAAGGTGAATGTGGAAAAGATTAGCAGGAACCTGATGGGTAACCTTTTCACGCAAAGGATGGTGGATGTATGGAACAAGCTGCCAGAGGAGGTCGTTGAGGCAGGGACTGTCCAAACATATAAGAAGCAGTTAGACAAGTACATGGATCGGACAGGTTTGGAGGCATATGTGCCAAACGCGGCCAGGTGGGAGTCGTGTAGCTGGAACATGTTGGCCGGTGTGGGAAAGTTGGGCCGAATGGCCTGTTTCCACTCTGTATCATTCTATGACTCTTTGAGTCTATGCATGAATTGCTATCGGAATTAAGTATCTGTGCTCTTTGAAGGCAGATTTCCCGTGCATTGGGAATGTTGCGGTGATAGGAATCGAACCCCGGCCACCTGGTCGGGATGCAACCGGTGAAGCACCGTTGCCGATTGATGAAAGGAGACGCACAATAGCACAGTGTTTCCCCCGGAGCGGGTGCCGAAATAATGACAATCTGTTGCAAAAACTCAGGAAACATAAAATCGGAAAATATGCGAGGATTTCTCACGGAACGATATCGCGCGTCCGGACACCTTGAGACTAGCGGTCCGCGGTCTGTCGAGGGAAGTGTTCGGTTTCATAAAGAAATGCACGTGACGGCTGTTTTACAATAGAGACATTTAGGTCTCGTCCTAATCAGAAGCCTTGGATGAAAAGGGAGATTCACACTTGGTTAATGTCCTGATCTGAGGCTTTGAAGCAAGATGACCATGAACGGAACACGAAGGACAAGTGTGATCTCCGCAAGTCAAACAGGGATAAGAGGATTTCAAATCAGGCTGGGCGCTCAATTCAAGCAAGCGGATGCCTGGCGACTTCATTGGCTCTGATGACCACCACTGTTTACGAGCCGAACAAATCATCTCTGCTGTTGGATAACCCGCTTTGAACAGGGAAACACTGTTTCATCAATGCATATTCACCCGCCACCCGATGGTTCTGTCTAATACGTCCCGATGGCAGAGATCATAAAGCATGGAGACATATAGCGCGGAAATAGGCCGTGCCGCCCAGCATCCACGTGTCGATTAAAATGGACCATCTGATCTAATTCGGTTTGCCCATATCCCCGAAAACCTTTCCAAACCGTGTACCCGTCCAAATGTCCTTCACATTGTGTGTGCCTCAGCATGTTTCTGGGCAGGTCGATTCACATTTCCTCAACCCTCTGAATGAAATAGTTGCCCCTCACGTTTATATTAAACTTTAACACCTCTCACCTCTCTCCTATCGTGCTTGATTTTCCTACCCTGTTAAATAGACTGTGCATTCACTCCATTTATTCCCCTCATACCCTTTTCGCCTGTCGAGGTCACCTCTCAGCCCCCCATGCTCCGAGGCATAAAGTCCAAACCTGTCTAACGAAGCCCTATAGCCCAGGCCCTCGAGTGCTGCCAACATTTTCATCAATCAAGCATGATGGCATCTTTCACGAAGATCAATTCCCGGTGAGCGGTCGGTCCGAACGAAACATCTGGCCCGGTTTTGAAATCGTGCGCCTTTCAACGTATTCGCCGCCATCTGTAAACATTGGTTTGGTGTCAGTTGCAAATAGGTAGAGTTGCTACCTTACAACGCTTGCAGATGAAGACCCGGGTTCGATTCCGACCACGGTGCTGTCTGTTCGCAGTTCCTACGTTCCCCCGTGAGTTTTCTCCGAGATTGTTGGTTGCCTTCCACACTCCAAAGATCTACAGGTTTGTAGGTTAATTGTCTTGGTATGAGCGGGGATCGCTGGTTAGTGCGGACTCGATGGGCCGAAGGGCCTGTTTCCGCGCTGTACGTTTAGACTGTGGCAAAGGACAGTGATCAGCAGGTGATGGAAGAGGATAAAACAAATATCTTCCACCGACCCAGAAAAAAAGTTTCGTATCAAAAGGGAATAAAGATACTAAATCTGGAATCTTGAATCTTGGAGGAACTCAGCTGGTCAAGCAGGTCTGTGAAAGCAACGGGTCTAATTCGACGTTTCGGCCCTACTCCCAGTGAGGTAGAGCACAAGGAACTGAATTATTATAAAATAGGTAAAGGGTTCACTGAAATTGTCAGGGAGAAAATGGGATGTGTTGCGTAGCACAGCGTGTGACTGAGGGTTGGAATTAGATGTTCCTTCTATCTGTTCCGGAAGACAGGATGAAGGTCCTGACGGAACAAATGGGAAGTGAGGAGAAATATTCCACAGAGAGAAATAGACAGAGGGAGGGTGGTGAACAGACTGACGACACTGGGTGTGAACATATCGTCTGGATGTTGAGGTCTGCTCTAGTTAATTGTGGAAAGCTGCAATATGAGAGCGATATGAGAGCAGAAAAACGCACTAATGCTAATATAAGAAAAAGCTGCAGATGCTGGTACAAATCGAAGGTATTTATTCACAAAGTGCTGGAGTAACTCAGCAGGTCGGGCAGCAACTCGGGAGAGAAGGAATGGGTGACGTTTCGGGTCGAGACCCTTCTTCAGACCCTTCACTAATGCTAATGGCATGTTGGCCTTCATAACGAGAGGATTTGAGTATAGGAGTAAAGAGGCCCTTCTGCAGTTGTATCGGGCCCTGGTGAGACCAAAGATGGAGTATTGTGTGCAGTTTTGGTCTCCTAATTTGTGGAAGGACATCCTTGCTATTGAGATAGGTACGGAGGATAATCCCCGGGATGGCGGAACTGTCATATGAGGAAAGTTTGTAAAGATTTGGCTTGTCTTCACTGGAATTCAGTAGTAGCTGGCTGGCCTGATAACTAGACAGCTGGATAACCAGTGAGCTAGATTTTTAGCCAATAGGATGGACAGCCAGATAGCATATTAGCTGTCTAGATAGAAACATAGTTTGCTACCTGGGCAGCTAGCTACCCGCATTGCATAACTTGAAAGCTAGATAGCTGGATGTGTAGATACCTGAATAACTAGATTGCATGATCGCTAGCTAGAGATATAGGCAGCTCTCTGTGGAGTGCGCTCCCTCTCTCGCGAGGCCCAGAGAGGGAGATCTCGTCATATCTAGGTTTGTAGATAGCTACCTTACAAGCTAAATTGACAGGTAGATCGCTCACGCCGGCTATATATCTAGATGGCTGGATGACTAGATGGCTAAATGGCTTTCTGGCTGGACGGTTGGAAGGCTAGCTGGCTACTTGGGAAATTGATCAGCTGGGAAGCAGGCTCGCTGGGTAGATGGCGAGCTGAATAAAGCCAGATGGCTGGATGGACAGATGGCGAGATGGCTTGATGTGTGGATGGCTAGAAGGCTTGATGGCCAGCTGGCTAGATAGCTAGATAGCTTAGCAGCTAGCTAGATAGATAGATGACTACATGGCTAAATGGCTTGATAGCTAGGTAGCAATAGGTGGTCGGTAGATAGCTAGATAGCCAGTTTAAGAAATAAATAGCTAGATTCATTGCTACAGAGATAATTGGATAAATAGCGCTATAATTAAATCACTAGATAGCTCGTTAGACTGCTAGCTAGATAGCTGCATAACTAGATAGGTGGATTGCTAGCCAACAGGATAGATAACTAGGTAGATAGCTAAATATATAGCTAGCTAGATAATAAGATAGCTCGCTTGGTAAATTCCTAGAAGACTAAATAGCTATATAGCTAGGTGGATAGCTAGATAGGGAGATAGATAGACAGATAGATAGCTATTTAGTCTGTTAGCTATAGAGCTAGACAGCTGGATGAACAGTCAAATTGATAGGTAGCAGGCTCCCTACATAGGTGGATAGCTGTTTAGCTAGTTAGCATGACAGCTAGGGAGCTGGATATCAAGTTATATTGATTGATTACCAGCGGGAAAGACAGCCAGATAGCGTGTTAGCTTTCTAGATAGCCAAATACCTGCATTGCTAGATAGCTTGAACGCTAGACAGATGGATGGTGTGATAGCTGGATCTCTGCATAGCAAAAATAGTTAGCTAGTTAGCTAGCTCTTTGTTTAGTCAAAAATAGTTAACTTGTTAGCTAGCTCTTTGTGGAGTGCGGTCTCTCGCTCGCTCGCTCTCGGGGGGGGGGGGGGGGGGTGAAAGGGAGAACGATAGAGACAAATTTAGATCTAGCTAGATAGCTCATAAATCGCTATAAAACTCTCTTAATAATAATAATAATAATTCATTTATTTTATATAGCGCCTTACCAGAAGCTCAAAGCGCTTTACAAAAACAATTAACATAGAAACAAACAGACAAACTATCCGGACGGAAAAGCGGCGAATACACAACGCCAGCGTCCTCTCACGTCAGGGTCCGGCAGTAGACATTAAAAAGCACAAGACACACAGATATAATTTTTTACACAAACAGCCATCACAGTGATTGCTCTAGGCACATCCTCACTGTGATGGAAGGCAAAGTCTTATCTCCTCCTCATTCTTCTCCCGTGGTGCCACGAGGTGATCGAGGCTCCCAACTTTTTGAAGCCCCCACCGGGCGATGGAAAGTCCCAGGGCCGAGCCGAGCAGGCCGATGAAAGTCCTGAGCCCCCACCGGGCGATGTAAAGTGCTGCGGCCGAGCCACGCAGGGCGATGAAGGGCCTGCGGGCGGGTTGATCGTACCTCGCGCTTCGGGGCAATCGAAGCTGCTACGGCTGGAGCTCCCGAAAGCCGGTCGCCAGCCAGGGACCTGCGAACTCCCGATGTTGTGGTCTGCAGGGCCCACGGCCGAAGCCTCCGAGATGGTAAGTCCAGGCCCTGCGACCGGAGTCTTCAAGGTCGATCCCAGCTGGAGGCCGCCGACTCCACGGTGTTAGGCCGTAGCGCGAACGGAGATACAACACGGTAAAGGTCGCATCTCCTTTGAGGGGGAGATTAGAAAAAAGGTTTCCCCCAACCCCCCCCCCCCCACCACCCCCCTACATACACAGAGTTAAAAATAGAACAAAACGTACATTTAAACGATGACAATAGACAAAAAAACAAAAAAAAGACAGAGAGACTGCCGGTGAGCCACAGCTGCAGAACACAGCCACGCCCCTCTTGCGATCTGGCTCGTGAGCTATCTACTGGTATAGCTGGCTAGATGCCTACCTCACTAGCCATCTTGCAAAGCTCCATCAAGCTAAACCGCTATCTGGCCGCCAAAGCTGTTGGCTCACAATCTAGTTGTCTAGTTATCTATCTCTCTAGCCCTCAGGCAAGTTAGTGACGTAGCTATGTTGCTAGCAAAATATTTAGCTCTTTACCTATCAATCCAGCTATCTCGAGAACTGGATTGCTAGCCAGCAGGATAGATTGCCAGACAGCGTATGAGCTGTCTCGATAGCAAGATAGCGAGGTAACTAGGTAGCTATCAACATGCATTCCTAGACAGCTAGAAAGATGGGTAGCTGGATATATAGATAATAAATAGCTATCTCAACAGATAAGCAGCACTTTGAGGGGTGTGCTCTCTCTCGCTCATCCTCTGTGGGCCTCGTGAGAGAGGGAGATCTCGTCTGAACTAGCGGGATAGATAGCTGCCTAGCAAGTGAGACAGCGAGATAGTTTGATCGCTAACTAAATGGCTACATGTATGGATAATTAGCTAAGATGGGAAGATGGCTGGTGGCTGGTGGCTAGAAAGTTAGATGGCTATTTGGCGAGCCGGTTAGAAGGGTAGCTGGGGAAAGGTAAAAGGACAGGTGGTGGTCGAGGGGGGAGGTAAAGGAACAGGTGTAGGTCGAGGGGGGATTTAAAGGGACAGGTGTAGTTCGAGGGGGAGTCCCTTTTCCTCCCCCGCGACTCCATGCAAGGACCCAAGCAGTCTTTCCACGTGAGGCAGAGGTTCACTTGCACCTCCTCCAAACTCATTAACTGTATTCGCTGTTCGAGGTGTCAACTTCTCTACATCGGCGAGACCAAGCGCAGGCTCGGTCATGGTTTCGCTGAACACCTCCGTTCAATCCATCTCACCCAACCCGATTTCCCGGTGGCTCAGCACTTCAACTACTCCTCCCATTCCCAATCTGCCCTTTCTGTCCTGGGCCTCCTCCATTGTCAGTCAGAATAAGGCCCAGCACAAATTGGAGGAACAGCGCCTCATATTTCGCCTGGCAGTTTACACCCCAGCGCTATCAACATTGACTTCTCTAACTTCAGATAGTCCCTGCTTTCCCTCTCCATCCCCTCCCCTTCCCAGTTCTCTCACCAGTCATCCTGTTTCGTTCTATATCCTATCTTTGTCCGGTCCCATCCCCTGACTAGAGGGGACTAGAGGTAAAAGAGCCATTAGGAGGCAGTGATCACAACATGATACGTTTTACTCTGCAAATGGAAAGGCAGAAGGGAAAATCGGAAGTGTCAGTATTACAGTATAGCAAAGGGGATTACAGAGGCATGAGGCGGGAGCAGGCCAAAATTGACTGGAAGGAGGCCCTAGCAGGGAAGACGGTAGAACAGCAATGGCAGGTATTCCAGGGAATAATGCAGAGGTTGCAGGATCAATTTATCCCAAATAGGCGGAAAGACTCTAAGGGGAGTAAGAGACACCTGTGGCTGACAAGGGAAGTCAAGGACAGCATAAAAATTAAGGAGAGGAAGTATAACATAGCAAAGAAGAGTGGGAAGACAGAGAATTGGGACTCTTTTAAAAAGCAACAAAAGTTAACTAAAAAGGCAATACGGGGAGAAAAGATGAGGTACGAGGGTAAACTAGCCAATAATATAAAGGAGGATAGCAAAAGTTTTTTTAGGTACGTGAAGAGGAAAAAAATAGTCAAGGCAAATGTGGGTCCCTTTAAGACAGAAGCAGGGGAATTTATTATGGGGAACAAAGAAATGGCAGACGAGTTAAACCGTTACTTTGGATCTGTCTTCACTGAGGAAGATACACACAATCTCCCAAATGTTCTTGGGGCCGGAGAGCCTAGGGTGATGGAGGAACTGAAGGAAATCCACATTAGGCAGGAAATGGTTTTGGGTAGACTGATGGGACTGAAGGCTGATAAATCCCCAGGGCCTGATGGTCTGCATCCCAGGGTACTTAAGGAGGTGGCTCTAGAAATAGTGGAAGCATTGGAGATCATTTTTCAATGTTCTATATATTCAGGATCAGTTCCTGTGGATTGGAGGATATACAAATGTTATCCCACTTTTTAAGAAAGGAGGGAGAGAGAAAACGGGTAATTATAGACCAGTTAGTCTGACATCAGTGGTGGGGAAGATGCTGGAGTCAATTATAAAAGACGAACTTGCTGAGCATTTGGATAGCAGTAACAGGATCATTCCGAGTCAACATGGATTTACGAAGGGGAAATCGTGCTTGACAAATCTACTGGATTTTTTTGAGGATGTAACTAGGAAAATTGACAGGGGAGAGTCGGTGGATGTACCTCGACTTTCAGAAAGCCTTCGACAAGGTCCCACATAGGAGATTAGTGGGCAAAATTAGAGCACATGGTATTGGGGGTAGGGTACTGACATGGATAGAAAATTGGTTGACAGACTGAAAGCAAAGAGTGGGCATAAATGTGTCCCTTTCGGAATGGCAGGCAGTGACCAGTGGGGTACCGCAAGGTTCGGTGCTGGGACCCCAGCTATTTACGATATACATTAATGACTTAGATGAAGGGATTAAAAGTACCATTAGCAAATTTGCAGATGATACTAAGCTGGGGGTATTGTGAATTGTGAGGAAGATGCAATAAGGCTGCAGGGTGACTTGGACAGGTTGTGTGCGTGGGCGGATACATGGCAGATGCAGTTTAATGTAGATAAGTGTGAGGTTATTCACTTTGGAAATAAGAATAGAAAGGCAGATTATTATCTGAATGGTGTCAAGTTAGGAAGAGGGACGTTCAACGAGATCTGGGTGTCCTAGTGCATCAGCCACTGAATGGAAGCATTCAGGTACAGCAGGCAGTGAAGAAAGCCAATGGAATGTTGGCCTTCGTAACAAGAGGAGTTGAGTATAGGAGCAAAGAGGTCCTTCTACAGTTGTACCGGGCCCTGCTGAGACCGCACCTGGAGTACTGTGTGCAGTTTTGGTCTCCAAATTTGAGGAAGGATATTCTTGCTATTGAGGGCGTGCAGCGTAGGTTCACTAGGTTAATTCCCGGAATGGCGGGACTGTCGAATGTTGAAAGGCTGGAGCAATTAGGCTTGTATACACTGGAATTTAGAAGGATGAGGGGGGATCTTATTGAAACATATAAGATAATTAGGGGATTGGACACATTAGAGGCAGGAAACATGTTCCAAATGTTGGGGGAGTCCAGAACAAGGGGCCACAGTTTAAGAATAAGAGGTGGGCCATTTAGAACGGAGATGAGGAAGAACTTTTTCAGTCAGATAGTGGTGAAGGTGTGGAATTCTCTGCGTCAGAAGGCAGTGGAGGCCTGTTCTTTGGATGCTTTCAAGAGAGAGCTGGATAGAGCTCTTAAGGATAGCGGAGTGAGGGGTTATGGGGAGAAGGCAGGAACGGGGTACTGATTGAGAGTGATCAGCCATGATCGCATTGAATGGCGGTGCTGGCTCGAAGGGCTGAATGGCCTACTCCTGCACCTATTGTCTATTGTCTATTTTCTGACATCAGTCTGAAGGATCTCGGCCCGAAACGTCACTCATTCCTTCTCTCCAGAGATGCTGCCTGAAAAGCTGAGTTACTCCAGCATTTTGTGTCTACCTTAGTTAGATAGCTAGTCAGGAAGATATATAATTATAGTGATAGCTACAGATCTAGATGGCTAGATAGCCACAAAACTAGATAGCTAGAGAGCTAGCTAGGCTGATAGAAAGTTAGCTGGATAACGAGATAGCTAGTCAGCGTCGGGAATCGCATTACTGCGCACATTTTCTCATGAAATTTGTAAACGTTGTGACGTCGTCGTTCAGGTCCATTGTCAAATCCTTGAATAGCGACCAGTGTTAGATAGAGCTCAGGAGGCTAGCGGAATCAAGGGATTTGGGGAGAAGGCAAGCAGAGGTTACTGATTTTGGATGATCAGCCGTGACCACAGTGTATGGCGGTGCTGGCTCGAAGGGCCAAACGGCATCCTCCTGCACCCATTTTCTATGTCTATAGACTCCGTGCAATCCCGGAATCAGTAATGAGTTCATAAGTTCATACGTCATTTGAGAAAGTCACTAGGCTCACCGACTCTGATCCGCCATTCGATCATGGCTGCTCTATCTTTCCCACTCTGACACAACCCCACCTTTGACACTCTTACTAATCACGTACCTGTCAATCCCCAATTTAAAAACCTGTTAATTCCCCAATGACGGCCTCCGGAGGCGTCTGTGGCAGCATTCCCCAGATTCACCACCCTTTGACTAGCCTCAGAATAAAAGGACATACATTTAAAATGAGATGATGAGGGATTTATTTCGTAAGAAGGTGGTAAATCTTTGGAATTCTGCAAAAGACAGCTGTAAAAACCTTTATTGGGTATTTTTAAATCGCAGCTGGACAAGGACCGCAACATCGGGAGTTCGCAGGTCCCTGGCTGGCGACCGGCTTTTGGGAGCTCCAGCCGTAGCAGCTTCGACCGCCCCGAAGCGCAAGGTATGATCAACCCGCCCGCAGGCCCTTCATCGCCCTGCGTGGCTCGGCCGCAGCACTTTCCATCGCCCGGTGGGGGCTCAGGACTTTCATCGGCCTGCTCGGCTCGGCCCTGGGACTTTCCATCGCCCGGTGGGGGCTTCAAAAAGTTGGGAGCCTCGATCACCTCGTGGCACCACGGGAGAAGAATGAGGAGGAGATAAGACTTTGCCTTCCATCACAGTGAGGGTATGCCTGGAGCAATCACTGTGATGGCTGTTTGTGTAAAAAATTATATCTGTGTGTCTTGTGCTTTTTATACTGCCGGACCGTAACGTGAGAGGACGCTGGCGTTGAGTATTCGCCGCTTTTCCGTCAGGATAGTTTGTCTGTTTGTTTCTATGTTAATTGTTTTTGTAAAGCGCTATGAGCATGTGATAAGGAGCTATATAAAATAAATATATTATTATTATTATTATAAGGTCGTGATTCGCAAGAGTGTCGACAATTACGGGGAGACGGCAGGAGAATGGAGTTGAATGGGAAGGATAGGTGAGCCATGATAGAATGTCGGAGTAGACTCCATGGGCCTTGATGCAATAACTCTGCTGCTATGACTTTTGTACCCAGTGTTCTTCTTTATCAGTGCACTGCAGAATCCTCACACAGCGTACCCCAGTGGATGTACAGTTGCAATAGACTGTCACATCGCTCTCCTGTGGACGAACATCAGCAGCACACGGCAACATCCACACAGCGCACCTCAGTGCATGTACAGTGGCAATATTCTGTCTTGGCGCCCTTCCCTGGATGAACATCAGCAGCATACTGCAACATCCACACACAGCGCACCCCAGTGCATGTACAGTGGGAATATACTGTCATGGTGCCCTCCCCTGGATGAACATCAGCAGCACACGGCAACATCCACACACAGCGCACCTCAGTGGATGTACAGTGGCAATATACTATCACAGCGCCCTCCCGTGGATGAACATCAGCAGTACACTGCAACATCGAGGCACAACAGCCCCCACTGTCTGTACAATATAGGTGCATCGCAGCAGCAGCATTGCTTATGATGGACCTTGAGTTCCCAATGCGAAACACGCAAATCGTGGTAGTACGTTTAGAGTAATAAATAAGCCACGTAGAATGCTTGCTATATTTGACCGAGTCATTGAATATGAGTCAGATGTCAATATTCACCTTTAGAGAACTTTACATCGGCCGCTTTTGCAGCATTGTGTACAGTTATGTTCGCTCTCATACACGAAGGATATGGGCGCTTCGGAAATCGTGTTCAAGACGTTTACAAGAACATCGAATGGAGCGTATGAACAACCAGACGATGGACTGATTCATCGGAGTTAGGGCAGTAACCTGATAGGTCGATAGCAAATTATGAGAGTCTAAGATATGGTAAACAGTCAGAACATTCCTCTCAAGATGGAAATATCAAGTATTGAAGGCCACCCCTTTATGGTGAAAGGGATGAAGTTTAAACGAGGTGTGCGGGGAAAGCAAGGGGCAGTAAGTGCATCGAACGCAATACCGCAGGTGGGCATTGGGTGATAAGGAATAGGAGTAGAATTAGACCATTCGGCCAATCGTCTTATCCGCCAATCTTTTTCCCTCCAAACCCCATTCTCCTGCCTTCTCCCCATAACTTCTGATACCTGTATTAATCAAGAATCCTTCTGCCTACGCCTTTAAATATCCACTGACATGACCAACACAGCCTGTTGTGGCAAATAATTCCACAAATTCATCACCTTCTGACTAAATAAATTTCTGTTCATCTTCAAAAGAGAACGTAGATTAACGTAGAGGAAATGATCTCTTGTCCGAGACGCTCCCACAAGTGGAAACATACTTTCCACATCCACTGGATCTAAACCATTCACATATCTGTATGTTTCAATGATGTCCACCCTCATACTTCTAAACCGATTGCAAGCCGGGAGCCAACAAACGCTCGCCATAGGTTAACTTATTGCTGGGATCATTCTTGTAAACCTCCTCTGGAACCTCTCCAGAGCCAGCACACCTTTCCTCTGATATGGTGCCCAAAATTGCTCACAATATTCCAAATGCGGCCTTCCCAGCGCCTTGTATAGCCTCAACATTACATCCGTGTTTCTGTGTACAAGTCCTCTTGAAATAAATGCAAGCAATGAGTTTGCTTCCATTAGACAATAGACAATAGACAATAGGTGCAGGAGTAGGCCATTCGGCCCTTCGAGCCAGCACCACCATTCCATGTGATCATGGCTGATCATTCTCACCGATTCAACTTGCAGATAAAATTTTGGGGAATCCTTAACCAGCACTCCCAAGTCCCTTTGCACTTCCGACTTATGGATTATTTCCCCACTTAGACAATAGTCTACGCCATTATTCCGACTACCAAATACTCCGCAATTTGTTACATTATATTGCATCTGCCACTTCTCTGCCCATTCCCCCAACATGTCCAAGTCCTTCTGCGGAGTCCATGCTTTCTCTACACTACCTGCCCTTCCACCTCTTTTCGTAACATCCGCAAACTTGGCCACAAAGCCTTCAATCCCCTCGTCCAACTCATAATATAAAACGTGGAGTAGCGGACAAACACCGATCCTTGAAGATCTCCACTAGTTACTGTTAGCAAACGAGAAAAAAATCCCCCTTTATTGCCACTCTTTGTCTTCTGCCATCCAGCCAACCAGTTATCCATGCTGGTGTCTGCCCTTTGACACCGTGGGCTCTCAACTGCCTAAGCAGCCATCTTGTGATACCTGGTCAAAGGCTTTCTGAAAATCAAAGTAAACAACATCTACTGACTCTCCTTTGGCTGTTTTGCTATTTACTTCTTCAAATAATTCCAGCAAATTTATCAAACACGACCTTCCCTTCACAAAGCCATGCCAACTTATGCCTATTTCATCGTGCACTTATAAATACTCTGTCACATCGTCCTGTATATCGGGTCCTAAAATCTTACCAACCACTCCACTTGTGTTGGAGGCAGATACAATAGTGACATTTAAGACAAGTTCAGATTTTCAGGTAAAGAAGGGATATGCATTGTGAGCAGGCAGGTAAGGGTGGTCGTCTTATGTTCGGCACAGCTATTATTAGCCGAAAGTCCTGCCGTGCCTTGTACTTCGTGTAGGAAAGAAATGCAGATGCTGGTTTAAATCGAAGGTGGACACAAAATGCTGGTGTAACTCAACGAGACAGGCAGCATCTCTGCAGAGAAAGAATGGTGACGTTTTGGGTCGAGACCCTTCTTTAGACTGATGTCGGAGCGGTCGGCGGGAAAGAGATAGATTATTGTTGGAGACAGCGAGACTGGTGGGAGAACTGGGAAGGAGTAGGGGTGGAGAGAAAAGGAAAGCAAGGGCTAATTGAAGTTAGATAAGTCAATGTTCATATCGCTGGTATGTTAACTGCCCAAGCGAAGTATGAGGTGCTGTTCCTCCATTTTGCGCTGGGCCTCACTCTGACAATGGAGGATGCCCAGGACAGAAAGCTCAGATTGGGAATGGGGAAGCGGGGATGAGTTAAAGTGCTGAGCAACCGGGAGATCAGGTAGGACTCTGTGGAGCTGTTTAGCGAAACGATCGTCGAGCTTGCGCTTGGTCTCGCCGATGTCACTCCATCAGTACTATCCCACAGTATACCGTTACACCAGTACTACCCCACAGTGCGTCACTCCATCAGCACTATCCAACTGTATACCGTTACACCAGTACTACCCCACAGTGCGTCACTCCATCAGTACTATCCAGCAGTATACTATTACACCAGTACTACCCTACAGTGCGTCACTCCATCAGTGCTACCGCACAGTGTCACTCCATCAATTCCATCCCACATTATGTCACAACAACAGTATTACCGCACAGTGTGTCACCCCATCAGAACCACACCAATATGCCATTACTTCAACACTACCCTACGTTAGGTTATTCCATCAATACTACTTCACAGTCCGTCACTCCATCAGTACTACATGTTACTCCATTAGTCGTACCCAAGAGCATGTCATTCTCATCAGTACAACCCCACAGTATGTCATTCCATCATTTCTTCCCGACGGTTTTCCACTCTGTCAGTACCACCTTAAGTATGCAATTTCATCAGTTCTACCCACAGTTTTTCACCCCTTCAATAATACCATCGAATGTGTCACTATATCAGTACTAACCCAAAATATACCAGTCCTTCACTACTACCCAATAGGATGCTAATCCATAAGTATTATAGACAATAGACAATAGGTGCAGGAATAGGCCATTCGGCCCTTCGAGCCAGCACCGCCATTCAAAGTGATCATGGCTGATCATTCTCAATCAGTACCCCGTTCCAGCTTTCTCCCCATACCCCCTGACTCCGCTATCCTTAAGAACTCTAGCTCTCTCTTGAATGTATTCAGTGAATTGGCCTCAATGCCCTCTGAGGCAGAGAATTCCACAGATTCACAACTCTCTGACTAAAAAGTTTTTCCTCATCTCTGTTCTAAATGGCCTACCCCTTATTCTTAAACTGTGGCCCCTGGTTCTGGACTCCCCCAACAGTGGGAACATGTTTCCTGCCTCTAACGTTTTCAATCCCTTAATAATTTTATACGTTTCGATAAGATCCCCTCTCATCCTTTTAAATTCCAGTGTATACAAACCTAGTCGCTCCAGTCTTTCAACATATGATAGTCCCGCCATTCCGGGAATTAACCTAGTAAACCTACGCTGCACGCCCTCAATAGCAAGAATATCCTTCCTCAAATTTGGAGACCAAAACTGCACACAGTACTCCAGGTGCGGTCTCACTAGGGCCCTGTACAACTGCAGAAGGACCTCTTTGCTCCTATTCTCAAGTCCTCTTGTTATGAAGGCCAAGATTCCATTGGCTTTCTTCACTGCCTGCTCTACCTGCATGCTTCCTTTCAGTGACTGATGCACTAAGACACCCAGATCACGTTGTACGTTCCCTTTTCCTAACTTGACACCATTCAGATAATAATCTGCCTTCCTATTCTTACCACCAAAGTGGATAACCTCACACTTATCTACATTAAACTGCATCTTCCATGCATCCGCCCACTCACACAACCTGTCCAAGTCACCCTGCAACCTCATAGCAGCTTCTTCACAGTTCACACTGCCACCTAGCTTTGTATCATCGGCAAATTTTCTAATGGTACTTTTAATCCCTTCATCCAAGTCATTGATGTATATTGGAAATAGTTGCGGTCCCAACACCGATCCTTGCGGTACCCCACTAGTCACTGCCTGCCATTCTGAAAGGGACCCATTTATCCCCACTCTTTGCTTTCTGTCTGTCAACCAATTTTCTATCCATGTCAGTACCCTACCTCCAATACCATGTGCTCAGCGTGTCACTCCACCAGTACTACCACATCGTCGGTTACTTCATCATTACTGCATCACAACGTGTCATTCATTCGGTACTATTCCATAGAAAGCCATTGCATCAGTACTAGCAAATGGATAGTCATTCCATCAGTACTATCCCACAGTGCGTCATTCGACCAGTTCTCCCCCTCAATGTGTCACTCCATCAGTACTACATTACAATGTGTCATTACATCAGTACTGCCCCATTTACGTTAAAAATGGCGGCGCTGCGATAGCAGCTGCGGCTTACCTGCGGTCCATTTGTCTTTGTGTTTTGTTGTTTTTTTGTGTCTTAATTGTCGATGTGATGTCGTGTTTTTGTGTTTGTGTACTATGTGTGGGTGTGGGGGGCAGGGGGGGGGGAACTGTAGAATCGTAAATATGTGTCCCTTCCGAACGGAGACCCGACCTTTGTTTTCTGGGCCGTGTCCCCGTTCCTGCTGCGGCCTACCATCGGCCCAAATCCTGGAGCTGGCGGCCTCCAGGGCTCCGGTTCGCAGAGTCCGCAGACCGGACTAACCATCAGCGGAGCCGGCAGTCCTCGGAGGCTGCGGGAGCGGCTGCGACTCGCCTTAGGCTCGGGCCGCGTGCATGCCGACATCGGGAGCTCCGGCAGCGGCAGCGTGTTCGCCTGCCCCGGATCGCGGGGTTTGGGTCGCGGACATTTCACCGTCCGGCGCGGCCTGAAATAGGCCGCGGGATTTTTCTCTGCCGGGCGGGGGCTTCAATGTCGGGAGCCACGACCGCCCCGACGTGCAGCAACAGCGGCAGCCCACAGCATGTTCGCCCGCCCCGGATCGCGGGTCTTGGGTCGGCCCGCTGCGGACCTTCCACCGTCCGACGCGGCCTGGAACGTGGTAACGACACCAGCCTGACCGCGGGAGAAGACGGCAGGGGAATGGAACTAAGACATTGTTGCCTTCCATCACAGTGAGGAGGGGACTGGAGGAGACTCACTGTGATGGATGTTTATTTTTTTGTGTGTTTTTGGGGTTGTGTAATTTGCCTATTTTAATGCTTTATTGTGTAATCTGTCTATTTTAATGCTTTTATTGTTGGACTGTGGGTGACTGAATTTCGTTTTTTTTGGATGACAAATAAAGCTATCTTGAATCTTGAATCTTGAATTTAGTTTCACACCATTAATACTATCCCACAGTGTGCCACGACATCAGTACTACCATATCGCTTGTTCCTCCATCAGTACTACCGCACACTGTGTCAATATCAGTAATACACCAAAAAGTTTTACTCCATCAGTGCTCGCCCAGTTTGTCACTTCACTAGTACAACCCCAAAGTGTATTGCTACATCTGTACTGCCCACATTGTATCACTCCATCAATACAAGCCTACAGTGTGTTAGACGATCATTACTACAACACACTATGTCACTCCATCAGTACAACCCCAGAGCGTGTCACTTCATTGGTACTACCGCACTATATACCATTCCATCAATACACAACCACAGTGTTTTCCAACATCAGTACCACCTTGTGTATTATTCCATTAGTACTACCACACAGGGTGTCACTCTATCAGTACTATCCAACGGTGTGTCACTCCATCAGTACTACACAATGAGTCCTTCCATCAGTACTACCCCACAGTGCTTCAATCCGCCAGTATTACTCTGGTATATGTCTATCCAACAGTACTACACCGCAGGGTATCACACAATCAGTACTATTCCACAATATGCTATTGCGTCAGTACTGCCACAAAGAGTGCCATTCCATCAGTACTACCTCATAGTGTGTCACTCCACCAGCACTACCCACAGTGTGCCACTGCATCAGTAATAAAATATAGTTTGTTACTCCATCTGTACTACCCTACACTGTGCCACTCCATCAGTGCCTCCCCATAGAGCATCGCACCATCAGGAATATCACTCGGGTTATCATTGCATCAGTACGTGTGTCACTCCATCAGAACAATCCATTATCACCCCATCAGTACTACCACGCAGCGTGTCACTCCATCAGTATTCCCCACAGTATGTCACTCCATCAGCTCTATCTCACTGTGTCACTCCATCAGTAATTCCCCACAGTTTCACTTTATTAGTATTTCCCCACAATGCCTCACGCCATTAGCACTACCCGATGTTTATCATTCAATCAGGACTATCCCAGTGGGTCATTCCATAAGTGCTGCCACAAATTGTGTCACTCCATCAGTATTGCCGCTCAGTGTGTCACTGCATTAGCATTACACCACAGTTTGTCATCACAATAGTATCACCGCTCAGTGTGTCACTCCGTCGATGAAACCACACAGTGTCTCACTGCATCAATACAACACCATATTGTTACACTACATCGGCACTGCCCCACATCATGTCAGTCCAGTGCAACCCTAGAACGTGTCACTCCATCAATACTCTCCGCAGTTTTTTCTTCCATCCGTACTCCCCACAGTGTTTCACACCATCAGTACTGCCTCAAATCTGCCATTCCATCCGCATTACCCTACAGTGTGCTAACTCATCGCTGCGACTCCATAGTGTGTAATTCCATCACTATTTCACCACAGTTTTTCGTCGCAACAATACCACCGTAGAGCGTGTCAGTCCATCAGTATTACTGCGTCACTCCAACAGAATGTGATATTACATCCGTGCTACCCCACAGTGTGTCATTCCATCAATACACCTCCACAGTACGTCATTACACCAGTACTACCCCACAATGTTACACTCCATCAGTACAACACTGGAGCGTGTCACTCCATCAGTACTACCCTACAATATGTTATTCCATCAGTACTACACCACAGTGATGCACTCCATCAGTACTGCCTTAAGCTCGTTTTTCCATTATGTACAACCACACGGACTCATTCAATTAGTATTACCCATCAGTGTAACCCTCCATCTGTACTGCCCCGCCGTCAGTCCTACTTCAGTGTGGAAGTCACAATGTGCAACCCGACAGTACCGCCGAACATTGTGTCAATACTTCAGTACTCGCCCACTGTGCGCCATTCTGTCTATACCACCCCCAGTGTGTCATTCAATCAGCACTACACCGAAGTATGTCACTCCATCAGTACAACCGCGCAGGGTGTCACTCCATCAATACTACTCCACAGTGTGTCACTCCATCAGTTTTATCCCAAGGGTTGGGGTGATGGAGTGACAAACTGCGTGGTAGTACTGATGCAATGACATGAGTACTACCACACAGTTTGTCACTCCGTCAGTACTACTTCAGTGTGGAACTATATCAGTGCGACCCCAGGGAGTCAGTCCATCAATTCTACGCCACAGTGTGCCAGTTCCTCAGTACTACCTCACAATGTATCACTACATTAGTCTACCCCACATTGTTTCATCCATCAATTCTTCCCCACAGTATGTCATGACAACAGACTACCTCACAATTTGTCACTAAATCAGTATTATTCCACTGTGTGTCACTTCGTCAGTACTACTCTACAGTTTGTCATAACAACAGTACTACTCATTGTGTCACTCCATCAGTATTACCCGCAGTGTGTTACTACATCAGTAGAGGCGCATGGTGTATCACTCCATCCGCACTACTGCAAAGTGTGTCATTTCATCAGTACTACTGCAGTGTGTCACTCCATCTGTACCAACCCACAGTGTGTTAATCCACACGAACTGCATCAACTGGTGTCACTCCATCAGTACTACAGTGTAGTGCTGAAGTGTTCAAAGTAGAAGGCCCTGTCATGATGCAGAAGCTGACTGAACTCTTCCAGTCCATGTGGAATGAAGGGAAGGTCCCACAACAGCTGAAAGATGCCAGCATAGTCCACATCTACAAGAGGAAAGGCAACCGCCAGTCTTGCGACAATCGTCGAGGCAACTCCCTCCTGTCCGTAGCTGGGAAGATCTTGGCTCGCATCCTGCTCAACCGTCTCATTCAACACCTTGAGCAGGGTCTCCTTCCAGAAAGCCAGTGCGGTTTCCGTGCTGGGCGTGGAACTGTTGACATGATATTTGCTGCACGCCAACTCCAGGAAAAATGCCAAGAGCAGCACAGCGACCTGTTCGTGACGTTCGTCAATCTGATAAAGGCCTTCTACACTGTCAGCAGAGATGGCTTGTGGATAATGCAGAAGTTTGTCTGTCTCAGCAAGTCCATCACGATTGTCCGGCAGTTCCATGACGGCATGCTGGTGAAAGTGCTAGATGATGGAGACGGAAGCCTTTCCAGTGCCAAACGGCGTGAAGGAAGGTTGTGTTCTTGTCCCTACACTCTTCATCATGGTCTTCTCTGCCATGCTGAACGATGCCTTCCGTGACTGCCAGGATGGAATACACATCAGGTACAGGAACTGACAGCAGGCTGCTCAAACTCAGGCGCCTGCAAGCTGTTACAAAGGTGAAGGAGACCATCATCAGAGATTTCTTGTTTGCTGGTGACTGCGCCCTCAACGTCAGCACAGAACAGAAAATGCACCATGAAATGGACTGCTTCTCACAGGCATGTGACAACTTTGGTCTCTCCATTAGCACCAAAACGTCTGAAGTTATGTACTAGCCGCGCCTGGAAAGCCCTATCAGGAACCACACATCACGGTGAAGGGGCAGAATCTACAGGCAGTCGACAGCTTTACCTATCTGGGCAGTACACTCTCGCGAGTGGTGAACATTGACGCTGAGGTCAACAACAGAATGGCCATGGTCAGCGATGCCTTTGAGCGACTCCGTGGGAATGTTTGGGAGCGGAGAGGACTCAGCCTTACCACCAAGCTGAAGGTCTACCGTGCAGTGGTACTCACCACTCTTCCCTATGCCAGTGAGACCTGGACTGTGTACAGCAGACATGCCAAACAGCTCAACCACTTTCACTTGAGCTGCCTACGCAGACTCCTTGACATCAGATGGGAGCACAAAATTCCCGACACAGGGATCTTGGAACTGGCCGAAATTCCCAGCGTCCACACCCTCCTACGGAAATCCCAAGCCAGATGGGCAGGCCATGTCGTCAGAATGCCCGAGAGTCGACTGCCAAAACAGCTTCTGTATGGAGAACTGTGTCAGGGCAAGCGCTCAGTAGGAGGACAGAAGAAACGGTTTAAGGACTGCCTCAATGTGTCCCTCAAAGACTTGGACATCACCCACAGCACTTGGGAGTCTCTTGCTCTGGACCGTCCCAACCTGGCGTAGCAAGCTCACCACAGGAGCCCGTGCAGCAGAGAGCAGACGCACTGCAGAGGCCCAGAGGAAACGCACCGCGCGCAAGGCCCGGGCTACCTCCACTTCCACTGCAGCACCCATCCACTTGTGTCCTACGTGTGGGCGTGCCTTCCGGGCCCGGATTGCCCTCACCAGTCACTTCAAGACACACAGTCGCCAATCCTCCAACTGAAAGTGAAGTCATGGTCATCTTCGAACCCGAAGGACGAACAACAATAACAACACAGCACATTGTGTCACTCCATCAGTACTACCCCCACATTGTGTCACTCCGTCAGTACACTGCACAGTGTGTCAGTCCATCAGTACTATTGCGCAGTGTGTCACTTCATCAATACAACTCCAAAGTGTGTCACTCCATCTGTACCAACCCACAGTGTGTTAATCCACCATTACTACCATACATTGCGTCACTCCATCAGTTCCACTGCACAGTGTGTCACTCCATCAGTAATGCCCCACAGCGTGTCACGTCGTCACTAAAACCCACAGTATGCCATTACATCATTACAAACACACATGTTCACACCCTCAAACACAGTCAAACACGCACACACACATAACCGCTAACGAAGACACACACAATCTCTCAAATGCAATCACAAACAATCAAATATACTCTCACACATTCTCACATACAATCACACGCACACATGCACTCACACTAACAGATATTCACATGCACTAGCACGAAGAGACATGCACTCATTCGCACATACATACACACGAACACATTCTATGACAACACCATCGTATACTCTCCCACATACGCACACACACACAATCACACGCACACATCCACTCACACTAACAGATATTCACACGCACTAGCACGAAGAGACATGCACTCATTCGCACATACATACACACGAACACATTCTCTGACAACACCATCATATACTCTCCCACACACACACTATCAAAGAATTACATACGCAAACACACTGACAAACTCACATACCACATATTCTCTCACATTCTCGCAAACAGCCACACACACGCACACACGCAAACACTGTCCTTCACAAACCCACATGCACTCTCCCACTCAGAGACACAGATACATTCAATCGCACTTGCATCCACACTTACTAATGCTCACACACTCGCACGCACACTCACGCACACGCACACACACACACACACACACACACACACACACACACACACACACACACACACACACACACACACACACACACACACACACACACACACACACACACACACACACACACACACACACACACACACACACACACACACACACACACACACACAAATATAGGCACTCTTACATACTCTACCGCTCTCTCACACGCAGAACCGCATGCATACGTGCACATTTTGGGATTGAGTGTATCCTTGGATGTTCGCGGCGAGCAGCGCAGCGCAGCGTGGCCGGGAATGTTCCCGGTGAGCGGGGCCAAGCCCTTCAGTCGGCCAGGTCGGCCAGTCTCGCCCACCGCGGACGGAGATGAGATCCGCGCCGCGGGAGCGAGGTAGGAGCCGCGAGGAACCGTAGAGAGCGAGGTGGACCGTCGGAGAGCGAGGAAGGCCGCCGAGAACGAAGGGGCGACCCGCGGTGCGGCGGCAGGCTGGAGATAGAAATATTCGGCCAACGTTTGTAACTTTGTCGGCGTCAAAATGTGGCGACACTTTTGTACCGCCTAGGTGAGGTCTTCTACATGATGTTACCGGGTTGTCTGCAAAACTAAGCATTTCGCTCTACCTGGGTACGTGATAATAAGGTATAATTGAATCATTGAAATTCCTGCAACCGCATACACTAACGCATACGCACACATTTGCACAATCTCACACATTCACACTCGCATACACGTGCTAGCACACTCTTGCACGGACTCGCACACTCACACTGTCACACACAATCAATATCCAATGCGAGTCAGGCTGCTGCTCTGGAGAAATCTAGTTGAGTATGTCAGTTCAGTGCTGTTTATTGTCATGTGTACCGAGGTACCGCCAAAAGCTATTGTTGCGTGCTACCCAGTCAGTGGAAACAAAGTACTTCATTACAGTCGAGCCATTTACAGAGTATAGATACATGATAAGGGGATAACGTTCAGTGCGTGGTAAAGCATGCAAAATCCGATCGAGGATAGTCCGAGGATCAACAAAGAGGTGGATAGTAGTTCAGCACTGCTTTATGTTTGTGGTGGGATGATTCCGTTGCCTGATAACAGCTGGAAAGACGCTGTCCCTGAAACTGGAGGTGTGCATTTTCACACTTCTATACATTTTGCCTGATGGGACAGAGGAGAAGCAGGAGTGGCAAGTGTGCGACTCGTCCTTGATTATGCTGCTGGCCTTGCCGAGGAAACGTGGTTTATAAATTGAGCCAATATAAGGGATGTTGCTTTGTGTGATGGTCTGGACAATTCACTGCAATTTCTGGTGTTCTTGTATGGAGCTGTTCCCAAACCAAGCTGTGATGCATCTTGATAAAATACTTTCTATGGTGCATCTGTCGAAGTTGGTGAGAGTTGTAGGGGGCACGCCGAACTAGCTAAGCCTGCCAAGGACATGGATGGGTGAAGTTCGGTTCGAGACCCTTCTTCAGACTGATTCTGATGGGAAGCTGGAGAAGGCTGGAACAGCAGGACAAAGCGAGTTGAATGATGAGTGGGTGAATACCGTTTTCATAGTTAGGTGGTTGAGACCAGAGGTTAAAAGATAAAAATTGCGAGATAAGGATTGAGCAGGTTGGGATTATAAAGAGAGAGGAGGGAATATCGGTTGAAGGTGAGGTGGAGGGGATGAACAGGTGCGAGTCCGCGTGAAGCAAGAGAAAGAGCGAGGGAAAAGCGGGAAATTGCACGTTAGTTACCTGGCATTTGGTAATGTTCATACCATTGGGTTGCAAGGTTCCCAAGCGGACTATGAAGTGGCGTTCTTTCTGTTTTAATGTAACCTCTCTGGCGCTGGTGCAGTAAGAGTGGGAGGGGGAGGGGAAACAGGTTGGCAGAGATCGGGCGGCACAGAGAGGGAGAATAGAGAGTGTAGGGGAGAGAGTAACAGTTCAGAAAGAGAATAGCAGTAAAGATGGAGAGAGGGAGAGAAAGAGAGGAGGGAGAGATGATGCATCATTCGCCGTTTGTTCTACTTTTAAGACAATTCTGAGGCGGCAATGGTTCTGTTCACAGAGTGTCGTGAGTCTTTGGGTCGTTCCTCCTCAGAGCTGATGAAGGTAGAGAATGTTGTTGTCCCGGCACAAAATCAGACCCACTGCAGGCAAGGAGTGAATGGTTACAGGCCCTAGAATTTGGGATTACCTTAGTGGGTGAAGCGGATTGAATGAAATAAGATAAACAACATGAGGCGGAGAGTTGGATCCGATGGAGTTTGAAACAATATCCCCTTTGCTGGAACAATGCCGCTCCCAATTTCCATCCGTCAGTATCGCCACCATTCCCAGTCTTTGGAGTTTCTCAATCAATTCCCTGATTAAATAAATCACGACCTGTCTCAGCGGGGATTTCACTTGCCTGATGTCACCTGTTTGCGAATCATTTCAAAATATCTATTTTTTAAACTCTGTTGAAACTTCACTGTCCCGGTGGAGACGGGAAATGGTATAAAATCTCCGGGAATGTTCTGCCCCAGCATTTCATTCCGAGAGATTACCGGGAGCTCACGGGGACACGTCGCTGGGCAGAGAAAATGGGGGAAAAGGTTTTGCAATATGACAACGTGGAGAAAAACTTGTACGTGATCATTGCTGCCGTTGGAGTCCCTGGTATGTGAGCAGAACAATTCAAGTTTTATAACTCCGTCTGTTAACCGGTGTTGACCTGATTCTGATCGTGTTACATGATTCCCAACTAATGATCGTTGTACAAGAATATGTGAAGTATATCAATCCTCTCAGTGAATTAACGTCGTTGTAATTTTTCTTATTTTCAGACAGCCGAAACTAACCCTCTTTTTCTCCCACTTCCGGGACCCACTAGAATGTTGTTCTTGTCTTCAGTGGGACCTTGCCCAGAGTTGTCACAGTGCTCGGGACAGGCAGCTCTCCGGGACGGTGTGACTCGGAGGGGTTTACATTGTGAAGTTCACTGTGTCTGAGTTATTGATCAGAGTGAACACCCGCTCCTGTGGACACGTCTCACTGTGGATTCTGTCACAGTTGGATTCAACCCGCCTGATGGTCAATAATTGGATCGATCTCCTGAACCGGTGGCCGCGGATCTACCGTCGTGTGTTGTTACCGAACTGAGGAATGAATCCATTAACGGAGCCGCTCTGCTGCCGGATCCTAAGTTGTCCCTGCCTTCCCTCTGGAACCCTCCTCGTCCCCATCAGATGCCGAGTTCCCAGAGCCCTGGTTAAACGCGGCCGGTCACGGTTAAGTCTGTCAAACCGGCCCCATCAGAGACTGTGAGCGGGGTTAACTGTAGACAGGACCATTCCGCCCATTGTAGCGGGCGGCTGTTCCTTCCCTCCCCGTCCTTTACCCCGCCCGTCGACTTATCTCCTCTCCCCTGAAGCAGGCAGGTCGGGCACAGTCGGAGCCGGGTCTGACATTGTTAAACCTGCAGCCGCGCACCGACTCCAACACTCCTGATCTCCAGCTGAAAGTGGAGCCGGTGTTCAGCCCCGGAGACCGTGTTCAGTAATGCCCAGTGTCCGCTCCCCTTCTCTTTCCGCAGTGAATTTAGTGGCGATTGTGATCCTGTCCCGGGGAAAGTGCGGCCTCTCCACCTGCACCACTCGCTACCTGGTGGCCATGGCAGCGGCCGATCTACTCACCCTGATCACCGAGGTCATTTTGTCTCGGATCCGATTCCATTACTTTAATTGGAGTGTCCTGTCCATCACCCCTGTGTGCAGTGTTAACGTTGTACTGAGGGCTGCAGCTACAGACTGTTCTGTCTGGTTCACCGTCACTTTCACCTTTGATCGTTTTGTCGCCATTTGTTGCCAGAAGCTGAAAACTAAGTATTGCACCGGGAAAACTGCGGCTGCGGTTCTCGCAACAGCCGGCGTTCTGCTGTGTCTGAAAAACGTTCCCCGCTACTTCACACGGGAACCCCTGACAACCATCGACAATGTCCCGTGGGGCTGTGCCTTGGTGGACAGTGTTTACACTGACCCCGGGTGGGTGGCATTTGACTGGATCGACACGGTTTTAACTCCGCTCCTCCCGTTCGCTGTGATCCTGCTGCTCAACGCTCTGACAGTCGGCACATTTTAGTGGCCAGTCGGGTCCGTCAGGGGCTGAGGGGTCAGAGCAAGGGGGAGACGCGCAGTGACCCGGAGATGGAGAGCAGGAGGAGGTCTGTGGTTTTACTCTTCACCATCTCCGGCAGCTTCATCCTCCTGTGGCTGACCAACGTTGTAAACTTCGTCTATTATCAGATCACAGGGATTGGATATGATCGGAATGATTCTCAATGGATCTTTGAGTACGTCGGGTATTTGCTGAGGAATCTCAGCTGCTGCACCAACACATTTATTTACGCGGCGACCCAGTCCAAGTTCAGGGAGCAGGTGAAGAGCGCGGTGAAATATCCGCTCACCTCAGCGCTGCGGCTCATTAATAAACCCGCGCCCTGAGCGCATCCAGAGGGCGGCCGCAGTCTCTCCGCTCCGGGCTCCGGCTCCTCACATTCAACGCCGCATCTTCCAGCTGTCAGTCCCGGGTGGATGGTCCCATCGCCGGCCCCCCTCCGGGACCCCCAGCCCCTCACGTTCACCCAATCGCCCCGTTGCTCAAAGATGCAGATTAAGCAGAAAAAATAACACCATTGCCTGTCATATATATATTGATCATTTTAATGACAGTCCCTGATCATTGAAGTGTTTATTTCAGTTTCTACCCCCCTCATTCTCACCCTTCCCCCCCTCCGCATTGGGGACCGGTCAGGGGTAGGGGTCACTCTCTCTCTCTCTCTCTCTCTCTCTCTCTCTCTCTCTCTCTCTCTCTCTCTCTCTCTCTCTCTCTCTCTCTCTCTCTCTCTCTCTC
>NC_135991.1:10609879-10637892 GCF_053455715.1 Rhinoraja longicauda | reverse complement strand
GAGAGAGAGAGAGAGAGAGAGAGAGAGAGAGAGACACAGCCCGGAGCGGAGAGACTGCGGCCGCCCTCTGGGATGCGCTCAGGGCGCGGGTTTATTAATGAGCCGCTGCGCTGAGGTGAGCGGATATTTCACCGCGCTCTTCACCTGCTCCCTGAACTTGGACTGGGTGACCCCGTAAATAAATGTGTTGGTGCAGCAGCTGAGATTCCTCAGCAAATACCCGACGTAGTGAAAGATATATTGAGAATCATTCATATAATTTCCAGTCCCTGTGATCTGATAATAGACGAAGTGTACAACCAGCGTCAGCCACAGGAGGATGAAGCTGCCGGAGATGGTGAATAGTAAAACCACAGACCTCCTCCTACTCTCCATCTCCGGGTCACTGCGCTTCTCCCCCTTGCTCTCACCCCTCAGCCCCTGACGGACCCGACTGGCCACTAAAATGTGCCGGACTGTCAGAGCGTTGAGCAGCAGGATCACAGCGAAAGGGAGGAGCGGAGTTAAAACCGTGTCGAACCAGTCAAATGCTACCCACCCGGGGTCAGTGTAATAACTGTCCAGCATGACACAGCTCCACGGGACATTGTCGATGGTTGTCCGGGGTTCCAGTGTGAAGTAGCGGGGAACGTTTTTCAGACAGAACAGAACGCCGGCTGTTGCGAGAACCGCAGCCGCAGTTTTCCCGGTGCAATATTTAGTTTTCAGCTTTTGGCAACAAATGGCGACAAAGCGACCAAAGGTGAATGTGACGGTGAACCAGACAGAACAGTCTGTAGCTGAATACCTCAGTACAGTGTTAACACTGCACACAGGGGTGATGGTCAGGAAACTCCAAGAAAAATAATGGTATCGGATATTATACAAAATGACCTCGGTGATCAGGGCCAGTAGATCGGCCGCTGCCATGGCCACCAGGTAGCGCGTGGTGCAGGTGGAGAGGCCGCACTTTCCCCGGGACAGGATCACAATCGCCACTAAATTCACTGCGGAAAGAGAAGGTGACGGACACTGGGCATTACTGAAGACGGTCTCCGGGGCTGAACACCATCTCCACTTTCAGCTGAAGATCAGGAGTGTTGGAGTCGGTGCGCGGCTGCAGGTTTAACAATGTCAGACCCGGCTCCAACTGTGCCCGTCCTGCCTGCTTCAGGGGAGAGGAGATAAGGCGACGGGCGGGGTAAAGGACGGAGAGGGAACGAGCAGCCGCCCGCTACAATAGGCGGAATTGACCTGTCTACAGTTAACCCCGCTCACAGTCTCTGATGGGGCCGGTTTCACAGACTTAATCGTGACCGGCCGCGTTTAACCAGGGCTCTGGGAACTCGGCATCTGATGGGGACGAGGAGGGTTCCAGAGGGAAGGCAGAGACAACTTAGGATCCGGCAGCAGAGCGGCTCCGTTAATAGATTCATTCCTCAGTTCGGTAACAACACGCGCCGGTAGATCCGCGGACACCGGTTCGGGAAATCGATCCAATTATTGACCAACAGGCGGTGGAATCCGACTGTGACAGACTCCACGGTGAGACGGGTCCACAGGAGCGGGTGTTCACTCTGATCAATAACTCAGACACAGTGAACTTCACAATGTAAACCCCTTCCCAGTCACACCGTCCCGGAGAGCTGCCAGTCCCGAGCACCGGGACAACTCTTGGCAAGGTCCCACTGAAGGCAAGAACAACATTCTAGTGTGTCCCGGCAGTGGGAGAAAGAGAGGGTTAGTTTCAGCTGTCTGAAAATGAGAAAAATCACAGCGTCAATTCAAAGATATTTCACTGAGAGGATTGATATACTTCACATATTCTTGGACAACGATCATCAGTTGGGAATCATGTAACACGTTCAGAATCTCAGGTCAACACCGGTTAACAGACGGAGTTATAAAACTTGAATTGTTCTGTTCACTTACCAGGGACTCCAACGGCAGCAATGATCACGTACAAAATTTTCTCCACGTTGTCATATTGCAAAAGATTTTCCCCCATTTTCTCTGCACAGCGACGTGTCCCCGTGAGCTACCGGTAATCTCCCGGAATGAAATGCTGGGGCAGAACATTCACGGAGATTTTATACTATTTTACGTCTCCACCGGGACAGTGAAGTTTCAGCAGAGATTTAAAAATAGAGATTTTGAAATGATTCGCAAACAGATGACATCAGCCAAGTGAAATCCTTGCTGAGACAGGTCGTGATTTATTCAGGGGATTGATTAAGAAACTCCGAGACTGGGAACGGTGGCGATACTGAGGGATGGAAATTGGGAGCGGCATTGTTCCAGCAAAGGGGATATTGTTTCAAACTCCATCGGATCCAATTCTCCACCTCATGTTGTTTGCCTGATTTCCTTCAATCCGCTTCAATCACTAAGGCAATCCCAAATTTCAGGGACCCTCTCAGGGCTTCTGGTGCCCAGTTTGAAGGTGGACTGGGCGACATTTGTCCACAGGTTGAGGAATTAGGTCAACAGATCACCTCGCACTAAAGTGGCCCTCCATTCTGCTTCACCACTCAATATGGTCGCGGCTTAACTGACTGCAACCTCACCCCCACACTCCCGGCGAGGCCAGTAACCATTCACTCCTTGCTTGCCTGAAGTGGGTCTGATTTTGCGCCGGGACAATAACATTCTCTGCCTTCGTCACCTCTGAGCAGGAACGACCCAAAGACTCACAACACTCAGAGAACAGAAACATTGTTGCTTCAGAATTGTCATCAACCCAAATAAAAAAGCGAATGATGCGGCAAATCTCCCTCCTCCCTTTCTCTCTCCCTCCTCCCTTTCTCTCTCCCTCCATCCTTTCTCTCTCCCTCCTGCCTTTCTCTCTCCCTCCATCCTTACTTCTGTCGCTCTCTCTGAACTATCACTCTCTCCTACCATCTCTATTCTTCCTCTCTGCTCCGCCATCTCTCTGTCAACCTCTCTCTCCTAACCCCCCCTCCATCTCTCTCCCATTGCATTTATCCCTCCGTTTCTTTCAATCTATCTGACCCTTCCATCGCTCCGTTTTGCCAACCCACGCGATCTGAACTCCGCTCACTTTTCATGTTCCCACTCTCCCTTTGTTACTTAACACTCCCTCCATCTCTTCTTTCGTCTTCTCCGCTATCTCTTCCTTTCATCACCGTACTCCCTATCTCTCTCTCTCTTTTCCCCAACACTCCTCCTGCTCGCCCTCACCTCTCTTTCCAAGGCCTTTCTTGCGAAGTGCGGTTAAAACGGCCCGCCACCATGGGATATCTCTCTACCCCGTTGCCTCACACTTCAATAGCCCTTCCAGGTGAGGCTGCTGTTCACATGCACCTCGTCTATTCCTTTCTATTGCATGCGGTGTTCCAGATATGGTCTCCTTTGCATCGTCATGGTCAAGTGGAGAGTCGGCGACCGTTCGGCCGAACACTTACTGTCGTTCCGTCAAGCCCTCCCGGATCTTCCCGTTGTAACTCGCCTTCCCACACTGACCTTTCTGTCCTTTGCTTCCTCTATTGCCATACTGTAGCGACATGCAAACTGAAAGAACGCCACTTCATATTCCGCCCTTGGTGCCTTGCAACAATAGACAATATGTGCAGGAGGAGGCCATTCGGCCCTTCGAGCCCGTACGCACCGCCATTCAATGTGATCATGGCTGATCATTCTCAATCACTACCCCGTTACTGCCTTCTCCCCATACCCCCTGACTCATCTATTCTTAAGAGCTCTATCTAGCTCTCTCTTGAGTGCATTCAGAGAATTGGCCTCCACTGCCTTCTGAGGCTGAGAAATCCTAATGGTATGAACTTTGAATTATCCAATGTTAGGTAACTAAATGCAAATTCCCACTTCCCCCTCGCTCTTCCTCGTGCTTCATCAGGACTCGCACCAATACATCCCCTCCACCACATCTTCAACCGATATTACTTCCTCTTTCTATATAATTCCATCCTGCTCAACCCTTACCTCGCACCTGACAATGAAAACGGTATTCACCCGCTCATCGTTCAACTCGCTTTGTCCTGCTGTTCCCCCATCCCACAACAATCAGTCTGAAGAAAGGTCCCGAACCGAAACTTCATCCACCCATGTCCTTGGCAGGCTTAGCTAGTTCGGCGTGCCCCCTACAACTCTTACCAACATCTACAGATGCACCATAGAAATTATTTTATCAAGATGCATCACAGCTTGGTTTGGGAACAGCTCCCTACAAGAACGCAAGAAATTGCTGCGATTTGTCCAGACCATCACACAAACCAACCTCCATTATATTGACGTAATTTATAAACCACGCTGCCTCGGCAAGGCCAGCAGCATAATCAAGGACGAGTCGTACCCTTGCCACTCCTGCTTCTCCTCTCTCCCATCAGGCAAAATGTACAGAAGTGTGAAAATGCACACCTCCAGTTTCAGGGTCAGCGTCTTCCCAGCTGTTATCAGGCAACGTAATAATCCCACCACAACCAGAAAGCAGTGCTGAACTACTATCTACCTCTTTGTTGATCCTCGGACTATCCTCAATCGGATTTTGCAGTGAACGTTATCCCCTTATCATGTATCTATATTCTGTAAATGGTTCGACTGTAACGAAGTATTTTGTTTCCACTGAATGGGTAGCACGCAACGAAAGCTTTTCACTGTACCTCGGTACACGTGAAAATAAACTGCACTGAACAGACACACTCAACTAGATTTCTTCAGAGGTGTAGCCTGACTCGCATTGGATATTGATTGTATGTGACAGTGTGAGTGTGCGAGTCCGTGCAAGAGTGTGCTAGCACTTGTATGCGAGTGTGAATGTGTGAGACTGTACAAATAAGTCGGTGTGTGTGCGTTTGCGTTAGTGTATGCGGTTGGAGGAATTTCAATTATTCAGTTACACCTTATTATCACGTACCCAGGTAGAGTGAAATGCTTAGTTTTGCAGACAACCCGGTAACATCATGTAGCAGACCTCACCTAGGCGGTACAAAAGTGTCGCCACATTTTGACGCCGGCAAAGTTACAAACGTTAGCCGAATAATTCTATCTCCAGCCTGACGCCGCACCGCGGGTCGACCCTTCGTTCTCGGCGGCCTTCCTCGTTCTCCGACGGTCCACCTCGCTCTCTGCGGTTCCTCGCGGCTCCCACCTCGCTCCCGCGGCGCGGTTCTCATCTCCATCCGCGGTGGGCGAGCCGGGCCGACCGGGCCGACTGAAGGGCTTGGCCCCGCTCACCGGGAACATTCCCGGCCACGCTGCGCTGCGCTGCTCGCCGCGAACATCCAAGGATACACTCAATCCCAAAATGTGCACGTGTGGATGCGGGTCTGCGTGTGAGAGAGCGGTAGAGTATGTAAGAGTGCCTATATTTGTGTGTGTGTGTTTGTCTGTCTGTGCGAGTGCATGAGTGTGCGTGTGAATGTGTGAGCATTAGTAAGTGTGGATGCAAGTGCGATTGAATATATCTGTGTCTCTGAGTGGGAGAGTGCGTGTAGGTTTGTGAAGGACAGTGTTTGCGTCTGTGCGTGTGTGTGGCTGTTTGTGAGAATGAGAGAGAATATGTGGGATGTGAGTTTGGTAGAGTGTTTGAGTATGTAATTCTTTGATAGTGTGTGTGCGTGTGTGTGGGAGAGTCTGTGATGGTGTTGTCAGAGAATGTGTTCGTGTGTAAGTGTGTGCGAATGAGTGCGTGTCTCTTCGTGATAGTGCGTGTGAATATCTGTTAGTGTGAGTGCATGTGTACGTGTGATTGTATGTGAGAATGTGTGAGAGTATATTTGATTGTTTGTGATTGCATTTGAGAGATTGCGTGTGTCTTCGTGCACGGCTATGTGTGTGTGCGTGTTTGACTGTGTTTGAGGGTGTGAACATGTGTGTTTGTAATGATGTAATGGCATACTGTGGGTTTTAGTGACGACGTGACACGCTGTGGGGCATTACTGATGGAGTGACACACTGTGCAGTGGAACTGATGGAGTGACACAATGTATGGTAATAATGGTGGATTATCACACTGGATTGGTACAGATGGAGTGACACACTTTGAAGTTGTATTGATGAAGTCACACACTGCGCAGTAGTACTGATGGAGTGACACACCGTGCAGTGCATTGATGGAGTGATACAATGTGGGGTAGTACTGATGGAGTGACACAATGCGCTGTAGTCCTGATGGAGTGACACCAGTTGATGCAGTACGGGTGGATTAACATACTGTGGGTTGGTACAGATGGAGTGACACAATTTGCAGTTGTTCTGATGGAATGATACACCGTGGGGCTCTACTGATGTAGTGACACACTACGGTAATACTCATGGAGTGGCACAGAGTGTAGTACTGTTGTTATGACAAACTGCGGAGTAGTACTGACGGAGTGACACACAGTGGAATAGCACTGATTTAGTGACAAATTGTGAGGTCATTGCAACAGTACTACCACGCAGTTTGTCACTCCGTCAGTACTACTTCAGTGTGCAACTGCATCCCGTGGGGTAAAACTGATGGAGTGACACGCTGTGGTGCAGTACTGATGGAGTGACACACGGTGCGTATTACTGATGGGCTTGACACATTGCGCGGTTGTACTGATGGAGTGACATACTTCGGTGTAGTGCTGATTGAATGACACACTGGGGGTAGTGTGGACAGAATGGCGCACAGTGGGCTAGTACTGAAGTATTGACCCAATCTTTGGTGGTACTGTCGGGTCGCACATTGTGGAATGGTAAGGACTGACGGTGGGGCAGTACAGATGGAGAGTTACACTGATGGGTAATACTAATTGAATGAGTCCGTGTGGTTGTACAAAATGGAATGACAAGCTCAAGGCAGTACTGATGGAGTGCATCACTGTGGTGTAATACTGATGGAATAACATATTGTAGGGTAGTAATGATGGAGTGACACGCTCCAGTGTTGTACTGATGGAGTGTAACACTGTGGAGTAGTACTGATGTAATGACGTACTGTGGAGGTGTGTTGATGGAATGACACACTGTGGGGTAGGACTGATGTAATAACACATTCTGTTGGAGTGACACAGTAATACTGATGGATTGACACGCTGTGCAGTAGTACTGTTGCGATGACAAACTGTGGTGACATATTGATGGAATTACACACTATGGAGTCGCAGCGATGGGTTAGCACATTGTGGGGTAATGCGGATGGAATGACACATTTGAGATAGTCCTGATGTTGTGAAACACTTTGGGGAGTACTGATGGAAGAACATAGTGCGGGGAGCATTGATGGAGTGACACGTTCTAGGGTTGCACTGGAGTGACATGATGTTGGGCAGTGCTGATGGAGTGTAACACCATGGAGTTGTATTGATGCAGTGAGACACTGTGTGGTTTCACCGACGGAGTGACACACTGAGCGGTAGTACTATTGTGATGACAAACTGTGGTGTAGTACTAATGCAGTGACACACGGTTTGGTAATACTGATGGAATCACACAATCTGTGGCAGCACATATGGAGTGACCCACTGGGATAGTCCTGATTGAATGATAAACATCGGGTATTGCTAATGGCGTGAGGCATTGTGGGGAAGTACTAACAGAGTGAAACTGTGGGGAATTACAGATGGAGTGACTAGGTGAGGTAGGACTGATGGAGTGACACACTGTGGGGAATACTAATGGAGTGACACTGCGAGGAAGTACTGATGGGTTGACACTGTGGGATAGTACTGATGGAGTGACACGCTGCGTGGTATACTGATGGAGTGATAATCAATGGATTGCACTGATGGTGTGACACACGGTGGCGTAGTACTGATGCGACGATAACACGAGTGATATTCCTGATGGTGCGACGATCTGCGGGGAGTCAGTGGTGGAGTGGCACAATGTAGGGTGGTACAAATGGAGTAACAAACAATATTTTAGTACTGATGCATTGGCACACTGTGGGTAGTGCTGGTGGAGTGACACACTTTGAGGTAGTACTGAGGGAGTGACACACTATGTGACAGTTCTGACGCAATGGCATACTGTGGGATAGTACTTATTGAGTGACACCCTGCGGTGTAGCACTGTTGGAGAGACATATTCCAGGTTAATACTGCTAGATTGAAGCACTGTGGGGTAGTACTGATGGAAGGACTCATTGTGTAGTACTGATGGAGTGACACACCGTTGGATAGTACTGATAGTGACACCCTGTGCGGTAGTACTAATGGAATGATACACAACGTGGTACTGATGTTGAAAAACACTGTGGGTGTGTATTGATGGAATGGTATACAGTACGGTTGTACCGATGAAGTGACACGCTCTAGGGTTGTACTGATGGAGTGACATTGTGTGTTCTAGTAATGATCGTCTAACACACTGTAGGGTTGTATTGATGGTGTGATAACCAGCGGGGTAGTATTGATGGAGTGGCACAATGTGGGCAGTACTGATGGAGCAATACACTTTAGGGTAGTACTAGTGAAGTGACAAACTGTAGGCGTGCAGTGATGGAATAAAACATTTTGGTGTATTACTGATGGAGTGACACAGTGTGCGGTAGTACTGATGGAGGAACACACGACATGGTAGTACTGATGTCGTGGCACAATGTCGGATAGTATTAATGGTGTGAAACTAAATGGGGCAGTACTGATGTAATGACATATTGTAGGGTAGTTCTGATGGAGTGACACACTGAGTGGGAGAACTGATCGAATGACAAACTGTGGGTTAGTACTGATGGAATGACTATCCATTTAGTAGTATTGATGCAATGGCATTCCAAGGGATAGTTCCGAATGAATGACATGTTGTGATGCAGTTATGATGGAGTAACAGACGATATGGTAGTACTGATTGAGTGACACGTTGTGGGATAGTACTTATGGATTAGCATCCTGTGGGGTAGTACTGAAGGCTGGTACATTTTGGGGTAGCACTGATGGAGTGACACATTCGACGGTATTACTGAAGGGGGGGAAAGCTGTGGGTAGTACGGATGAAAATACATAACTAAGGTAGTACTGACGGAGTGAAACACCGTGTGGCAGAAATTATTGAATGAAATACTGTAGGGTTGTACTGATGAGAGTGACACGCTCTTGCGTTCTACTAATTGAGTAACATGCAGTACTGATGGAGTGACAGACTGTGAAGTAGTATTGATGAGTGACCTAACGTAGGGTATTATTGATATAATGGCACATTCTGGGGTAGTACTGATGGAGTGACATCATGTGCTGTAGTACTATTGTTATGTCATAATGTGGGATAGAATTGATAGAGTGACACTATGTAGTAGTACTGATGGAGTGACGCACTGTAGGGTAGTACTGGTATAACGGTATACTGTGGGATAGTACTGAAGGAGTGACATCGGCGAGAGTGCATGTGGGTTTGTGAAGGACAGTGTTTGCGTCTGTGCGTGTGTGTGGCTGTTTTTTTTCTGTGAGACAATGTGAGAGAATATGTGGGATGTGAGTTTGTCAGTGTTTGAGTATGTAATTCTTTGATAGTGTGTGTGTGTGTGGGAGAGTATATGATGGTGTTGTCAGAGAATGTGTTCGTGAGCAAGTATGTGCGAATGAGTGCGCGTATCTTCGTGCTAGTGCGTGTGAATATCTGTTAGTGTGAGTGCATGTGTACGTGTGATTGTATGTGAGAATGTGTGAGAGTATATTTGATTGTTTGTGATTGCATTTGAGAGACTGTGTGTCTTCGTGCGCGGGTATGTGTGTGTGCGCGTTTGACTGTTTGAGGGTGTGAACATGTGTGTTTGTAATGATGTAATGGCATACTGTGGGTTTTAGTGACGACGTGACACGCTGTGGGGCATTACTGATGGAGTGACACACTGTGCAGTGGAACTGATGGAGTGACACAATGTATGGTAGATTAACACACTGTGGGTTGGTACAGATGGAGTGACACACTTTGAAGTTGTATTGATGAAGTGACACACTGCACAGTGTGTCACTCCATCAATACTACTGCGCAGTGTGTCACTTCATCAATACAACTTCAAAGTGTGTCACTCCATCTGTACCAACCCACAGTGTGCTAATCTACCATACATTGTGTCACTCCATCAGTTCCACTGCACAGTGTGTCACTCCATCAGTAATGCCCCACAGCGTGTCACGTCGTCACTAAAACCCACAGTATGCCATTACATCATTACAAACACACATGTTCACACCCTCAAACAGTCAAACGCGCACACATGGAGTGCACTGATGGAGTGACACAATGTGGGGTAGTACTGATGGAGTGACACAATGCGCTGTAGTACTGATGGAGTGACACCAGTTGATCCAGTACGGGTGGATTAACATACTGTGGTTTGATAAAGATGGAGTGACACAATTTGCAGTAGTACTGATGAAGTGACACACTTTGCAGTTGTTCTGATGGAATGATACGCCGTGGGGCTCTACTGATGCAGTGACACATTGCGGATAATACTCATGGAGTGGCACAATGAGTAGTACTGTTGTTATGACAAACTGCGGAGTAGTACTGACGGAGTGACACACAGTGGAATAGCACTGATTTAGTGACAAATTGTGAGGTCATTGCAACAGTACTACCACGCAGTTTGTCACTCCGTCAGTACTACTTCAGTGTGCAACTACATCCCGTGGGGTAAAACTGATCGAGTGACACGCTGTGGTGCAGTACTGATGGACTGACACACTGCGCGGTTGTACTGAAGGAGTGAGATACTTCGGTGTAGTTCTGGTTGAATGGCACACTGGGGGTAGTGTGGACAGAATGGCGCACAGTGGGCAAGTACTGAAGTATTGACCCAATCTTTGTTGGTACTGTCGGGTTGCACATTGTGGAATGGCAAGGACTGACTGTGGGGCAGTACAGATGGAGAGTTACACTGATGGTTAATACTAATTGAATTAGTCTGTGTGGTTGTACAAAATTGAATGACAATCTCAAGGCAGTACTGATGGAGTGCATCACTGTAGTGCAATACTGATGGAATAACGTATTGTAGGGTAGTACTGATAGAGTGACACTCTCCAGTGTTGTACTGATGGAGTGTAACACTGTGAAGTAGTACTGGTGTAATGACGTACTGTGGAGGTGTATTGATGGAATAACACACTGTGGGGTAGCACGGATGTAATAGCACAATCTGTTGGAGTGACGCAGTAATACTCATGCACGCTCTGTGGTAGTACTGTTGCGATGAAAAACTGTGCTGAAATAGTGATGGCATTACACACTATGGAGTCGCTGCGATGGGTTAGCACACTGTGGGGTATTGCGGATGGAATGACACATTTGAGATAGTCCTGATGTTGTGAAACACTTTGGGGAGTACTGATGGAAGAAGATACAGCGGGGAGCATTGATGGAGTGACACATTCTAGGGTTGCACTGGAGTGACATGATGTTGGGCAGTGCTGATGGAGTGTAACACCATGGAGTTGTATTAATGCAGTGAGACACTGCGCGGTTTCACCGACGGAGTGACACACTGAGCGGTAGTACTATTGTGATGACAAACTGTGGTGAAGTACTAATGCAGTGACACACTGAGCGGCAATACTGATGGAGTGACACAATTTGTGGCAGCACTTATGGGGTGACACACTGGGATAGTCCTGATTGAATGATAAATACCGGGTAGTACTAATGGAGTGAGACATTGTGGAGAAATACTAATAGAGTGAAACTGTGAGGTAGGACTGATGGAGTGACACACTGTGGGGAATACTGATGGAGTGACACGCTGCGTGGCAGTACTGATGGAGTGATAATGGATTGTTCTGATGGAGTGACATACGTACTGATGCAACGATAACCCGAGTGATATTCCTGATGGTGCGATGCTCTATGGGGAGACACTGATGGAGTGGCACAGTGTAGGGTAGTACAGATGGAGTAACAAACTATATTTTATTACTGATGCAGTGGCACACTGTGGGTAGTGCTGGTGGAGTGATACACTTTGAGGCAGTACTGATGGAGTGACACACTATGTGGCAGTACTGACGCAATAGCATATTGTGGAATGGTACTGATTGTGTGACACCATGCGGTGTAGTACTGTTGGATAGACATATACCAGAGTAATACTGGTGGATTGAAGCACTGTGTGGTAGTACTGATGAAAGGACTAATTGTGTAGTACTGATGGAGTGACACACCGTTGGATAGTACTTATAGAGTGACACCCTGTGTGGTAGTACTAATGGAATAATACACAAGGTGGTACTGATGTTGAAAAACACTGTGGGTGTGTATTGATGGAATGGTATATAGTGCGGTCGTACCAATGAATTGACACGCTCTAGGGTTGTACTGATGGAGTGACATAGTGTGTTGTAGTAATGATCGTCTAACACACTGTAGGCTTGTATTGATGGAGTGATAACCAGTGGGGTAGTATTGATGGAGTGACACAATGTGGGCAGTACAGATGGAGCAATACACTTTGGGATAGTACTAGTGAAGTGACAAACTGTGGGCGGGCACAGATGGAGTAAAACATTTTGGTGTATTACTGATGGAGTGACACAGTGTGCCATAGTACTGATGGAGGAACAAACGATATGGTAGTACTGATGTCGTGGCACACTGTGGGATAGTATTAATGGTGTGAAACTAAATGGGATACTACTGATGTAATGACACATTATAGGGTAGTTCTGATGGAGTGACACATTGAGGGGGAGAACTGATCGAATGCAAACTGTGGGATAGTACTGATGGAATGACTATCCATTTAGTAGTATTGATGCAATGGCATTCCATGGGATAGTTCCGAATGAATGACATGTTGTGATGCAGTAATGATGGAGTAACAGACGATATGGTAGTACTGATGGAGTGACACGCTGTGGGGTAGTACTTATTGATTGGCATCCTGTGGGGTAGTACTGAAGGACTGGTATATTTTGGGGTAGCACTGATGGAGTGACACATTCGATGGTATTACTGAAGGGGGGAAAAGCTGTGGGTAGTACGGATGAAATTACATACCTAAGGTAGTACTGACAGTGTGAAACACCGTGGGGCAGAAATGATGGAATGACATACTGTGTCATACACGCTCTTGGGTTCTACTGACGGAGTAACATGTAGTACTGATGGAGTGACAGACTGTGAAGTAGTATTAATGAGTGACCTAACGTGGGGTATTATTGATGTAATGGCACATTCTGGGGTAGTACTGATGAAGTGACACACTATGCGATAGTACTATTGTTATGACACAATGTGGGATGGAATTGGTCGTGAGACCCTGCGGTAGTACTGATGGAGTGACGCACTGTAGGGTAGTACTGGTGCAATGGTATACTGTTGGATAGTACTGATGGAGTGACGCACTGTGGGGTAGTACTGGTGTAACGGTATACTGTTGGATAGTACTGATGGAGTGACGCACTGTGGGGTAGTACTGGTGTAACGGTATACTGTGGGATTGTACTGCTGGAGTGATATCGGCGAGACCAAGCACAAGCTCGACGATCGTTTCGCTGAACAGCTCCACACAGTCCTACCTGATCTCCCGGTTGCTCAGCACTTTAAGTCACCCCCGCTCCCCAATTCCCAATCTGAACTTTCTGTCGTGGGCATCCTCCATTGTCAGAGTGAGGCCCAGCGCAAATTGGAGGAACAGCACCTCATACTTCGCTTGCGCAGCAAACATACCAGCGATATGAACATTGACTTCTCTAACTTTAATTAGCCCTCTCTCTCCATCCCTCCTCCTTCCCATTTCTCCCACCAGTCTCAGTGTCTCCATCAAAATTCTATCTCTTTCACGCCGGCCTCTCTGACATCAGTCTAAAGAAGGGTCTCGATCCGAAACGTCACCCATTCTTTCTCTCCAGAGATGCTGCCTGTCTCGTTGAGATACACCAGCATTCTGTGTCTACCTTCCATTTAAACCAGCTTGTTCATTTCTTTCCTACACGAAGTACAAGGCACGGCAAGACTTTCGGCTAATAATAGCTGTGCCGAACATGAGACGACCAACCATACCTGCCTGCTCACAATGCATATCCCTTCATTACCTGAAAATGTGAACTTGCCTTAAATATCACTATTGTAACTGCCTCCAACACAAGTGGAGTGGGTGGTAAGATTTTAGGACCCGTTATATAGGATGACGTGACAGAGTATTTATAAGTGCACGATGAAATAGGCATAAGTTGGAATGGCTTTGTGAAGAGAAGGTCGTGTTTGATAAATTTGCTGGAATTATTTAAAGAAGTAAATAGCAAGACAGCCAAAGGAGAGACAGTAGATGTTGTTTACTTTGATTTTCAGAAAGCCTTTGACCAGGGGTCACAAGATGGCTGCTTAGGAAGATGAGAGCCCACGGCGGCAAAGGGCAGATACCAGCATGGATAACTGGTTGGCTGGATGGGAGAAGACAAAGAGTGGCGATAAAGGGGGATTTATTTCTCGTTGGCTAACAGTAACTAGTGGAGATCTTCAAGGATCGGTGTTTGCCCGCCTCTCCACGTTTTATATTATGATTTGGAAGAGGGGATTGAAGGCTTTGTGGCCAAGTTTGCGGATGTTACGAAAAGAGGTGGAAGGGCATGTAGTTTAGAGAAAGCATTTGCTCCGCAGAAGGACTTGGACATGTTGGGGGAATGGGTAGAGAAGTGGCAGATGGAATATAGTGTAGCAAAGTGCGGAGTATTTGGTAGTAGGAATAATGGCGTAAACTATTGTCTAAGTGGGAAAATAATCCATAAATCGGAAGTGCAAAGGGATTTGGGAGTGCTGGTTAAGGATTCCCAAAATTTTTATCTGCAAGTTGAATCGGTGAGAATGATCAGCCATGATCACATGGAATGGTGGTGCTGGCTCGAAGGGCCGAATGGCCAATCCTGCACCTATTGTCTATTGTCTATTGTCTAATGGAAGCAAAGTCAATGCTTGCATTTATGTCAAGACGACCTTCATACAGAAACACGGATGTAATGTTGAGGCTATACAAGGCGCTGGGAAGGCCGCATTTGGAATATTCTGAGCAATTCTGGGCACCATCTCAGAGGGAAGGCTCTGGAGAGGTTCCAGAGGAGGTTTACAAGAATGATCCCAGCAATAATTTAACCTATGGCGAGCGTTTGTCGGCTCCCGGTTTGCACTCGGAGTTTAGAAGTATGAGGGTGGACCTCATTGAAACATACAGATATGTGAATGGTTTAGATCCAGTGGATGTGGAAAGTATGTTTCCACTTGCGGGAGCGTCTCGGACAAGAGATCATTTCCTCAGAATTAATCTACGTTCTCTTTTGAAGATGATCAGAAATTTATTTAGTCAGAAGGTGATGAATTTGTGGAATTATTTGGCACAACAGGCTGTGTAGGTCACGTCAATGGATATTTAAAGGCGTAGACAGAAAGATTCTTGATTAATACAGGTATCAGAAGTTACGGGGAGAAGGCAGGAGAATGTGGTTTGGAGGGAAAAAGATTGGCGGATAAGGCGATTGGCCGAATGGTCTAATTCTACTCCTATTCCTTATCACCCAATGCCCACCTGCGGTATTGCGTTCGATGCACTTACTGCCCCTTGCTTTCCCCGCACACCTCGTTTAAACTTCATCCCTTTCACCATAAAGGGGTGGCCTTCAATACTTGATATTTCCATCTTGAGAGGAATGTTCTGACTGTTTACCATATATTTGCCTCTCATAATTTGCTATCGATCTATCAGGTTACTGCCCGAACTCCGATGAATCAGTCCAACGTCTGGTTGTTCATACGCTCCAGGCGATGTTCTTGTAAACGTCTTTCACACGATTTCCGAAGCGCCCATATCCTTCGTGTACGAGAGCGAACATAACTGTACACAATGCTGCCAAAGCGGCCGAAGTAAAGTTCTCTAAAGTTGAATATTGACATCTGACTCATATTCAATGACTCGGTCAAATATAACAAGCATTCTACGTGGCTTATTTATTACTCTAAACGTACTAGCACGATTTGCGTGTTTCGCATTGGGAACACAAGGTCCATCATAAGCAATGCTGATGCTGCGATGCACTTATATTGTACAGATAGTGAGGGCTGTTGTGCCTCGATGTTGCAGTGTGCTGCTGATGTTCATCCACGGGAGGGTGCTGTGTGTGGATGTTGCCGTGTGCTGCTGATGTTCGTCCACAGGAGAGCGATGTGACAGTCTATTGCTACTGTTCATCCACTGGGGTCCGCTGTGTGTCGATGTTGCAGTGTGCTGCTGATGTTCATCCAGGGCAGGGCGCCATGACAGTATATTGCTATAGTACATGCACTGAGGTGCGCTGTGTGTGGATGTTGCAGTGAGCTGCTGATGTTCATCCAGGGGAGGGCGCCATGACAGTATATTGCCACTATACATGCACTGTGGTGCGCTGTGTGTGGATGTTGCAGTGTGCTGCTGATGTTCATCCACGGGAGAACGATGTGACAGTCTATTGCCACTGTACATCCATTGGGGTGCGCTGGGTGAGGATGCTGCAGTGCACTGTTAAAAAAGAACACTGGGTACAAAAGTCATAGCAGCAGAGATAGTGCACCAAGGCCCATCGAGTCCACTCCTGCATTCTATCATGGCTCACCTATCATTCCCACTATTTTGGTAGCAACATAGCTAGCACACTAACTTGCCTGAGGGCTAGAGAGATAGATAACTAGATAACTAGATTGTTAGCCAACAGCTTTGGCGGCCAGATAGCGGTTTAGCTTGATGAAGCTTTGCTAGATGGCTAGTGAGCTAGGCATCTAGCCAGCTATACCAGTAGATAGCTCACGAGCCAGATCGCAAGAGAGATTTATAGCGATTAATGAGCTATCTAGCTAGATCGAAACGGGTCTCTCTCGTTCTCCCTTTCACCCCCCCCCCCCGAGAGCGAGCGAGCGAGAGACCGCAATCCACAAAGAGCTGCCTACGCAACTAGCTAACTATTTTTGCTATGCAGAGATTCGGCTATCACACCATCCATCTGGCTAGCGTTCAAGCTATCTAGCAATGCAGGTATTTGGCTATCTAGAAAGCTAACACGCTATCTGGCTGTCTTTCCCGCTGGTAATCAATCTATATAACTTGATATCCAGCTTCCTAGCTGTCATGCTAACTAGCTAAACAGCTATCCACCTATGTAGGGAGCCTGCTAACTATCAATTTGACTATTCATCCAGCTGTCTTGCTCTATAGCTAACAGACTAACTAGCTATCTATCTATCTGTCTATCTATCTCCCTATCTAGCTATCCACCTAGCTATATAGCTATTTAGTCTTGTAGGAATTTACCAAGCGAGTTACCTTATTATCTAGCTAACTATATATTTAGCTATCTACCTAGTTATCTATCCTGTTGGCTAGAAATCCACCTATCTAGCAATCCAGCTATCTAGCTAGCAGTCTAACGAGCTATCTAGTCATTTAATTATAGAGCTATCTATCCATTTATCTCTGTAGCAATGAATCTAGCTATTTATTTCTTAAACTGGCTATCTAGCTACCTACCACCTATTGCTACCTAGTTTTCCAGCCATTTAGCCATGTAGTCATTTATCTATCTAGCTAGCTGCTAAGCTATCTAGCTATCTAGCCAACTGGCCATCAAGCCTGCTAGCCATCTACTTATCATGCCATCTCGCCATCTGACCACCCAGACATCTGGCTTTATTCAGCTCGCCATCTACCAAGCGAGCCAGCTTCCCAGCTGATCAAATTCCAAAGTAGCCAGCTAGCCTTCCAACCGTCTAGCCGGAAAGCCATTTAGCCATCTCGTCATCCAGCCATATATATATATATATAGCCGGCGTGAGCGATCTATCTGTCAATTTAGCTTGCAAGGTAGCTATCTACAAACCTAGATATGACTAGATCTCCCTCTGTGGGCCTCGCGAGAGAGAGAGCGCACCCCACAGAGAGCTGCGTATATCTCTAGCTAGCGATCTTGCAATCTAGTTATTCATCTATCTACACATCCAGCTTTCTAGCTTTCAAGTTATGCAATGCGGGTAGCTAGCTACCCAGGTAGCAAACTATGTTTCTATCTAGACAGCTAATATGCTCTCTGGCTGTCCATCCTATTGGCTAGAAATGTAGCTCACTGGTTATCCAGCCATCTAGTTATCAGGCCAGCCAGCTACTACTGAATTCCAGTGAAGACAAGCCCAATCTTTACCAACTTTCCCCATGTGACAGTTCCGCCATCCCGGGGATTATCCTCCGGACCTACCACAATAGCAAGGATGTCCTTCCACAAATTAAGAGACCAAAACTGCACACAATACTCCAGCTGTGGTCTCACCCGGTACAACTTCAGAAGGGCCTCTTTACTCCTATACTCAAATCCTCTCGTTATGAAGGCCAACATACCATTAGCATTAGTGAAGGGTCTGAAGAAGGATCTCGACCCGAAACGTCACCTATTCCTTCTCTCCCGAGATGCTGCCCGACCTGCTGAGTTACTCCAGCACTTTGTGAATAAATACCTTCGATTTGTACCAGCATCTGCAGTTATTTTCTTATATTAGCATTCGTGCGTTTTTCTGCTCTCATATTCCAGCTTTCCACAATTAACTAGAGCAGACCTCAACATCCAGGCGATATGTTCACACCCAGTATCGTCAGTCTGTTCACCACCCTCCCTCTGTCTATTTCTCTCTGTGGAATCTTTCTCTTCACTTCCCATTTGTTCCGTCAGGACCTTCATCATGTCCTCCCGAACAGATAGACGGAACATCTCATTCGACCCTCAGTCATACGCTATGCTACACAGCCCATCCCATGTTCTCCCTGACAATCTCAGTGAAACCTTTACCTGTTTTATAATAATTCAGCTCCTTGTGCTCGACCTCACTGGGAGTAGGGCCGAAACGTCGAATTAGACCTGTTGCTTTCACAGACCTGCTTGATCAGCTGAGTTCCTCCAAGATTCAAGATTCCAGGTTTAGTATCTTTATTCCCTTTTGATAGGAAACTTTTTTTCTGGGTCGGTGGAAGATATTTGTTTTATCCTCCTGCTGATCACTGTCCTTTGCCAAAGTCTAAACTTACAGCGCGGAAACAGGCCCTTCGGCCCATCGAGTCCGCTCTAACCAGCGATCCCTGCATATTAACTCAATCCTACATGCACTTGGCTCATACCAAGCCAATTAACCTACAAACCTGTAGGTCTTTGGAGTGTGGAAGGAAACCAACAATCTCGGGGGAAACTGAAGAGGGAACGTACGAACCGCGAACAGAGAGCACCGTAGTCGGAATCGAAACAGGGTCTTCAGCTGCAAGCGTTGGAAGGCAGCAACTCTACTTGTGCGCCCATAGTTAGTATGTTTGCAACTGACACCAAACCAATGTTTACAGATGGCGGCGAATACGTTGAAAGGCGCACGATTTCAAAACCGGGCCAGATGGTTCGTTCGGACCGACCGATCACCGAGAATTAATCTTCGCGAAAGATGCCATCATGCTTGATTGGTGAAAATGTTGCCAGCACTCGAGGGCCTGGGCTACAGGGCTTGGTTGGACAGGTTTGGACTTTATGCCTAGGAGCACAGGGGCCTGAGAGGTGACCTCTACAGGCGAAAAGGGTATGAGTGGAATAAATGGAGTGAATGCACAGTCTATTTAACAGGGTAGGAAAATCAAGCACGATAGGACATGGGTTTAAGGTGAGAGGTGTTAATGTTTAATATAAACGTGAGGGGCAACTATTTCATTCAGAGGGTTGAGGAAATGTGAAACGACCTGCCCAGAAACATGCTGAGGCACACACAATGTGAAGGACATTTGGACGGGTACACGGTTTGGAAAGGTTTTCGGGGATGTGGGCAAACCGAATTAGATCAGATGGTCCATTTTAATCGACACGTGAATGTTGGGTGGCACGGCCTGTTTGTGCGCTATATGTGTCCATGCTTTATGATCTCTGCCATCGGGATGTATTATACAGAACCATCGGGTGGTGGGTGAATACGCATTGATGAAACAGTGTTTCCCTGTTCAAAGCGGGTTATCCAACGGTAGAGATGCATTGTTCGGCTCGGAAACCGTGGTGGTCATCAGAGCCAATGCAGTCGCCATGCATCCGCTTGCTTGAATTGAGCGCCCAGCCTGATTTGGAATCCTCTTATCCCTGTTTGACTTGCGGAGATCACACTTGTCATATCATATCATATCATATATATCATATCATATCATATATCATATCATATCATATCATATAATATCATATATATACAGCCGGAAACAGGCCTTTTTCGGCCCTCCAAGTCCGTGCCGCCCAGTGATCCCCGTACATTAACACTATCCTACACCCACTAGGGACAATTTTTACATTTTACCCAGCCAATTAACCTACATACCTGTACGTCTTTGGAGTGTGGGAGGAAACCGAAGATCTCGGAGAAAACCCACGCAGGTCACGGGGAGAACGTACAAACTCCTTACAGTGCAGCACCCGTAGTCAGGATCGAACCTGAGTCTCCGGCGCTGCATTCGCTGTAAAGCAGCAACTCTACCGCTGCGCTACCGTGCCGCCCGTGTCCTTCGTGTTCCGTTCAGGGTCATCTTGCTTCAAAGCCTCAGATCAGGACATTAACCAAGTGTGAATCTCCCTTTTCATCCAAGGCATTCTGATTCGGACGAGACCTAAATGTCTCTATTGTAAAACAGCCGTCACGTGCATATCTTGATGAAACCGAACACTTCCCTCGACAGACCGCGGACCGCTGGTCTCGCGGCGTCCGGACGCGCGATATCATTCCGTGAGAAATCCTCGCATATTTTCCGATTTTATGTTTCCCGAGTTTTTGCATCAGATTGTCATTATTCCGGCTCCCGCTCCGGGGGAAACACTGTGCTATTGTGCGTCTCCTTTCATCAATCGGCAAAGGTGCCTCACCAGTTGCATCCCGAGCAGGTGGCCGGGGTTCGATTCCGATCACCTCATCATTCCAAATGCACGGGAAATCTGCCTTCAGAGAGCACAGATACTTAATTCCGATAGCAATTCATGAATAGACTCATAGAGTCATAGAATGATACAGTGGAAACAGGCCATTCGGCCCAACTTGCCCACACCGGCCAACATGTTCCAGCTACACGACTCCCACCTGGCCGCGTTTGGACCATATGCCTCCAAATCTGTCCGATCCATGTACTTGTCTAAATGCTTCTTACATGTTTGGACAGTTCCTGCCTCAACGATCTCCTCTGGCAGCTTGTTCCATACATCCACCATCCTTTGCGTTCCTACTAATCTTTTCCACATTCACCTTGAACCTATAAATGATGTAGGAAGCGGTTCTGGAGTAAAAATGGATCCCATAGGCAATTATTATTCACTGTGAGGTCGTCTTTGCATCGGGGATGGAATTTCCATTCATGACCCGTTGCCCTGTAAACGGAAGTGCATCTTCCTGTTCCCTTTATTGCAGATTCCCACCCCAGACGAGGACAGATCCCAACATGCCCAGATAACATTTAACACCAAGTGACGCCACTCTGTTCACCACCCGCTCTCTGTCTATTCCATTCAGTGGAACCTCTCTCTTCACTCCCCATCTGTTCCGTCATGAGCTTCATCCAGTCCTCCCGTACAGGCAGACGGAACATCTTCACTCTGATCCCCAGCCATGCACTACGCTACACAGGAACATTCACATGTTGCCATTGATCGGCCCCATCATTTACTTTCCAACTTTCTAATCATTGATGCCTTCTGTTCCGTCTCAAGGCCCCGAATCTAAAACTTACGTCAGCTGAATCTACGGATGCTGCATGACCCGCTGAGTTATGTCTCTTTATTCAAGATTACAGCATCTGTATTCACCTTTGAAATGAAAGATTTATATTGTTTGATGACGGAGATTTGTTTCGTCGTCCATTAACTGCTCATTATTGACGTTTGCCACAGTCTTTGTATGCAGCCCGGACTTCGATTGAGTTGATTTCCTGATAATCCGCCTTCATATTACGACTCAATCTTCCGTAACGCATATCGAATCGGACCGATTACTGTGCCTTCGCTCTGTGAAACTGCAAATAGCTTAACTTCATCGACTGAGGGCAGACCTAATGGAGACACCCGGTCTCCTTAGACCACTGCTGTGTTGCTCTTTTCGTTGGTGCATCGTTATTAAATCATTCTGAATGCCAGCAGGAGCACTACCAATAGACGTTCGGATGACAAACGAGAGCGACAAATGGAACGGCAGGCATACTTACTGGTCATGTAGGACAGAGTCCTTAAGCCCTGCCGAGGGGGATGGGCTAGGGGAGAGAGAGAGATGTTGATTTCAGTTACCTGTGCATTCCTGAGGCTAGATTGGTTGAGTTCATCGCAAATGATGAACAGTACCATAGGGTTTGGTACTTAAAGAGAGTTCATGACCGAGTATAATTCATCCGCTGCCACCTTGGTGTTGGCTTTGTGTGGTATGTGAATCGCCGACACGATGTTTCCGGTGAATTCCCCCGGACGATTAAATGGACGGCACATAGTGAATGGGTATTAGAGACATAGAAACATAGATCAATAAGTGCAGGAGGTGGCCATTTGGCCGTTCGAGCCAGCATCGCCATTCATTGTGATCATGGCTGATCATCCACAATCAGTAACCCGTGCCTGCCTTCTCCCCATATCCCTTGATTACGCTAGCCCCAAGAGCTCTGACCAACTCACTTTTAAACGCATCCAGTGAATTGACCTCCACTGTCTTCTGTGGCAGAGAATTCCACGAAGTCACAACTATCTGGGTGATTATTTTTTTTGCACCTCCGTTTTAAATGGCCTCCCCTTTATTCTTAGACAGTGGCCCCTGGTTTTTACCTTTTCCCGAATTTGACACCATTGAGGTAATAACGTCACTATTTGTTTTCGCCGCCAAAGTGGATAACCCCACATTTATCTACGTCATACTGCATCTGCCATGCATCCGCCCACTCACTCAACCTGTCCAAGTCACCCTGGATAAGCAGTGACATTATCAGTGTGGTCAATGATGGGTCTGGATAAGCAGTGACATTATCAGTGTGGTCAGTGATGGGTCTGGATAAGCAGTGACATTATCAGTGTGGTCATTAATGGGTCTGGATAAGCAGTGACATTATCAGTGTGGTCAGTGAAGGGTTTGGATAAGCAGTGACATTATCAGTGTGGTCAGTGATGGGTCTGGATAAGCAGTGATATTATCAGTGCGGTCAGTGATGGGTCTGGATAAGCAGTGACATTATCAGCATGGTCAGTGATGTGTATGGATAAGCAGTGACATTATCAGTGTGGTCAGTGATGGGTCTGGATAAGCAGTGACATTATCAGTGTGGTCAGGGATGGGTATGGATAAGCAGTGACATTATCAGTGTTGTCAATGATGGGTGTGGATAAGCAGTGACATTATCAGTGTGGTCAGTGATGGGTCCGGATAAGCAGTGGCATTATGAGTGTGGTCAGTGATGGGTCCGGATAAGCAGTGACATGATCACATTAAATCGGACCCCGATGTTTTACATTTGATACGATGTAAAATAAAGAATCCTTTCTTTTTTTCTCATCAGTTTTTATTGATTTTTCACAAAGATATATACAAAACAGTACAACACCATCGACATAAATAAAATAAAATAAGAAAAACATCATAAATAAATAAATAAATAAACAAAGGAGATAAATAAATAAACACATTTGAATACGACAGTGTGGTACACCTACCAGATAAAATATAAAAAAGTAACAATGATTGGTTATCTGGAGATATTTCAAGATTCGCACAAACATACCATCCAGTTCTATATAACACAATCTTCCAATATCTAGCTTTGCATTTATCTAGTTCGTATCATGGCTCAAATAAACGATCCATTTTTCCCACATCTCAAAGAATCCCTTCTTTATATTTCAAATGTTCGACTCTAAAGGGTTAACGCAGGTTCAATATCCATAATTAATCTAAACTTTAATGAGCACTAATTCCATCTTGCTGCTCGATCCACGCTGGTAAACACGGCAGCTGAAGATACGTTAACTTGTTATTTTCTTCTTAATTAACACAGGTTAGAAATGTTAATTAACTCTCTCCGGCAGACACTTGAAAGAATAACACATAATGCTGAAAATTAAAATGCAGGATCAGATCTGAGAAAGGGGGAGTTGGATAAATGTGCTGTGTACTTCGCTCAGTGGGGAATATTAGTTCCAGCCGGTGAACACGAGCTGTGGCTCTGTTCAATCTGCAGTTTATTTTGTAGTGAACTACTTCAGACCAGGTGACAGGTAGATGTGAATTCAAACCCACAGACCAGACAGCAAGGTCGGTCTGAGAGTAAATGACCAACTCATCCGTCTGGGCTGTCCACACAGCGGCACAGAGAAATCTGCCACACACGCAGACTTCATTTATGGGCTTATTTATCAAGCAATTCAAGAGAGTACATCTCCCATCATGCAGTGCAAACCAGCCACTAGTAGAAACTGAAATAAACACTTCAATGATCAGGGACTGTTATTAAAAATGACTAATGTATATGACAGGCTATTATAATGCTTTCTGCTTAATCTGCATCTTTGAGAAGAGTGGACATCTATTGATGTTTAATTCCCCTGATTTCAAAACTCGAGCTCAGTGGTAATAAAATATCCAAGGGCCATTTAAAAGCAGTTTGAATGTTAGTGCTGTACCTGGCGTAAATTTCGGACAAAGGCTGTCGTGTTTCATGGGGAGGGACGGTACATTTTAGTTCATCTGAACTATTCCCATTTGCCAGCATATGGATCATCTCCCTCTAAACCATTCCCCTCATGTACCTGTCCAAACGTCTTAGTGTTCCCATTATAACGCTACCTATGACACTATCCACCTCTATGAGGTCACTGCACTCTGCTGCGCTCCATTGAATAAAGTCCTGGCGAGCCCAACATTTCCCTGTAGCTCCGACCCTTGTTTTCTGGCAACGTGTTGGAAAATATTTTCTGTACTCTTTACAAATTAGTGGCATATTTCCTAAACACGCTGACGTAAGATTACTCCAAGTACGCCCTCATCAACGTCTTGTCCAACTGAACATAACTTTCCAACTTTTAGATTTTATTCACTGACTGATGAAGACAGTGGGCTAAAAAACCTTCTCCACCACCCTATCCCCCTGTTACGTCCCTTTTCTTGCAACAATGTACTTTTATTCCGAGATCCCTGTGCTCTACAACACTACCCAGCTAACTACCATTCACGGTGAAGATCATGCCCTGGCTTGTCTTCCCTAATTTAAAATCTCACACATCTGCAAGAAACGCTATTTGAAATTTCTCAGCCCACTTTCCAATTTGAAAAAGTTCCTGCTTTAATCCTTGCCAACCATTTTCAATGCCTGTGATACCACCTACTTTAGTGTCAACTGCAAACTTTTACATTAGTCCGTTACATTCTCAGGCAACTCATTGACACAGATGACAAACAACAATGAGCGCAGCACCAATTCCTGAGACAGACCACCACTCATTGACCAATGAACGAAACTGTATCATATGCCTCTTTACAACTGTCCACTGCTGTTATCACATTCAGGGAGCTGTGAACCTGGATCGCAAGATACTTTTATACATCACTGATGTTAAAGGTCACGCCATTAATTGTATATTTTCCACTTACATTTGACCACCCAAAGTGGAACATCTCTCATTTGCTCACAATAATCTGCATCTGTGATTTACCCCACCCCTCCCATCTCTCTACTTGATCTATACGCCACTGAATACTGAGTCAGCCTCCCTCACATTCCACAACCCCGCAAACTTACAAACCAACCCGTGTATATTCATGCCCAAGTCATTTATGTGTATCACAAACAGCAGAGGTCCCAGCACAGATCCCTGTGTATCACCACTGGTCACAGACCTCCAGCCTGAATATTGCCCTTCCACCACAACCCTCTGTCTTCTATCAGTCAGACAGTTCTGAATTCATGCGACTAAGTCACTGTTAATCCCGTGTGCCTTCACCTCCTGGATCGGTCTACCAAGGGAGACTTTATCAAAGGTCCGGATAAGCAGTGATATTATCAGTGTGGTCAGTGATAGGTCCGGATAAGCAGTGACATTATCAGTGTGGTCAGTGATGGGTCAGGTTAAGCAGTGACATTATCAGTGTGGTCAGTGATGGGTCTGGATAAGCAGTGACATTATCAGTGTGGTCAGTGATGGGTCTGGATAAGCAGTGACATTATCTGTGTGGTCAGTGATGGGTCTGGATAAGCAGTGACATTATCAGTGTGGTCAGTGGTGGGTCTGGATAAGCAGTGGCATTATCAGTGTGGTCAGTGATGGTTCTGGATAAGCAGTGACGTTATCAGTGTGAAGACTCTTCACACCCCTGTAACAGTCTGTTCGAACTCCTTCATCGGGCAGACGATACAAGGCCTTCTACGCCCGCACCCCCAGACTCAGGAACAGCTTCATCCCCAGGGCCATAGCTGCTATGAACCGGTCCTGCTGAGCCGGATGGTCACAACGCATAGATCAACTTGCACTTTACCCTGTCTAAAACTGTACATTTGTTTCGTTGGGTTGCTGTTGTCTAAATTACTTAAGTTATTTCATCGTATGGGAGGCGCATTCCCTATCTCGTTGTACCCCTGGGTACAATAACAATAAAGATATGTTGTATTGTATTGTATTGTATTGTGTGGTCAGTGATGGGTCCGGATAAGCAGTGATATTATCAGTGTTGTCAGTGATGGGTCTGGATAACCAGTGACATTATCAGTGTGGTCAGTGATGGGTCTGAATAAGCCGTGACATTATCATTGTGGTCAGTGATGGGTCTGGATAAGCAGTGACATTATCAGTGAGGTCAGTGATCGGTCTGGATAAGCAGTGACATTATCAGTGTGGTCAGTGATGGGTCTGGATAAGCAGTGACATTATCAGTGTGGTCAGTGATGGGTCTGGATAAGCAGTTACATTATCAGTGAGGTCAGTGATGGGTCTGGATAAGCAGTGACATTATCTGTGTGGTCAGTGATGGGTCTGGATAAGCAGTGACATTATCAATGTGGTCAGTGGTGGGTCTGGATAAGCTGTGGCATTATCAGTGTGGTCAGTGATGGGTCTCGATAAGCAGTGACGTTATCAGTGCGAAGACTCTTCACACCCCTGCAACAGTGTGTTCGAACTCCTTCATCGGGCAGACGATACAAGGCCTTCTACACCCGCACCTCCAGACTCAGGAACAGCTTCATCCCCAGGGCCATAGCTGGTATGAACCGGTCCTGCTGAGCCGGATGGTCACAACGCATAGATCAACTTGCACTTTACCCTGTCTAAAACTGTACATTTGTTTCGTTGGGTTGCTGTTGTCTAAGTTACTTAAATTATTTCATCGTATCGGAGGCGCATTCCCAATCTCGTTGTACCCCTGTGTACAATAACAATAAAGATATATTGTATTGTATTGTATTGTATTGTGTGGTCAGTGATGCGTCCGGATAAGCAGTGATATTATCAGTGTTGTCAGTGATGGGTCTGGATAACCAGTGACATTATCAGTGTGGTCAGTGATGGGTCTGAATAAGCAGTGAACATTTTCATTGTGGTCAGTGATGGGTCTGGATAAGCAGTGACATTATCAGTGAGTTCAGTGATCGGTCTGGATAAGCAGTGACATTATCAGTGTGGTCAGTGATGGGGTCTGGATAAGCAGTGACATTATCAGTGTGGTCAGTGATGGGTCTGGATAAGCAGTGACATTATCAGTGAGGGTCAGTGATCGGTCTGGATAAGCATTGACATTATCAGTGTGGTCAGTGATGGGTCTGGATTAGCAGTGACATTATCAGTGTGGTCAGTGATGGGTCTGCATAAGCAGTAACATTCTCAGTAATTAATCTCATCTATAATGAGCTCTCACGGCATCTTGCTGTTCATATTCCACGTTGGCGGGTGAAAACGTATTTATTTGTTATATTCACTTTAATAGGCAGCGGTGATAATGAGTCAATAACTTTTCTGCGGATACGATTGAAAAGAATAACGCATTATGCGTCTCTCTTAACACTCCTCTCTCTCTCTCTCTCTCTCTCCTCTCTCTCATCTCTCTCTCTCTCTCTCTCTCTCTCTCTCTCTCTC
>NC_135991.1:10577774-10609379 GCF_053455715.1 Rhinoraja longicauda | reverse complement strand
TTTTCAGACACAGCAGAACGCCGGCTGTTGCCAGAACCGCAGCCGCAGTTTTCCCGGTGCAATATTTAGTTTTCAGCTTCTGGCAACAAATGGCGACAAAGCGATCAAAGGTGAAAGTGACGGTGAACCAGACAGAACAGTCTGTAGCTGAATACGTCAGTACATCGTTAACACTGCACACAGGGGTGATGGACAGGACACTCCAATGAAAGTAATGGAATCGGATCCGAGACAAAATGACCTCGGTGATCAGGGTGAGTAGATCCGCCGCTGCCATGGCCACCAGGTAGCGAGTGGTGCAGGTGGAGAGGCCGCACTTTCCCCGGGACAGGATCACAATCGCCACTAAATTCACTGCGGAAAGAGAAGGGGAGCGGACACTGGGCATTACTGAACACGGTCTCCGGGGCTGAACACCGGCTCCACTTTCAGCTGGAGATCAGGAGTGTTGGAGTTGGTTGCGCGGCTGCAGGTTTAACAATGTCAGACCCGGCTCCGACTGTGCCCGACCTGCCTGCTTCAGGGGAGAGGAGATAAGTCGACGGGCGGGGTAAAGGACGGGGAGGGAAGGAACAGCCGCCCGCTACAATGGGCGGAATGGTCCTGTCTACAGTTAACCCCGCTCACAGTCTCTGATGGGGCCGGTTTGACAGACGTAACCGTGACCGGCCGCGTTTAACCAGGGCTCTGGGAACTCGGCATCTGATGGGGACGAGGAGGGTTCCAGAGGGAAGGCAGGGACAACATAGGATCCGGCAGCAGAGCGGCTCCGTTAATGGATTCATTCCTCAGTTCGGTAACAACACACGACGGTAGATCCGCGGCCACCGGTTCAGGAGATCGATCCAATTATTGACCAACAGGCGGGTTGAATCCAACTGTGACAGAATCCACAGTGAGACGTGTCCACAGGAGCGGGTGTTCACTCTGATCAATAACTCAGACAGAGTGAACTTCACAATGTAAACCCCTCCGAGTCACACCGTCCCGGAGAGCTGCCTGTCCCGAGCACTGGGACAACTCTGGGCAAGGTCCCACTGAAGACAAGAACAACATTCTAGTGGATCCCGGAAGTGGGAGAAAAAGAGGGTTAGTTTCGGCTGTCTGAAAATAAGAAAAATTACAACGACGTTAATTCACTGAGAGGATTGATATACTTCACATATTCTTGTACAACGATCATTAGTTGGGAATCATGTAACACGATCAGAATCAGGTCAACACCGGTTAACAGACGGAGTTATAAAACTTGAATTGTTCTGCTCACTTACCAAAGACTCCAACGGCAGCAATGATCACGTACAAGTTTTTCTCCACGTTGTCATATTGCAAAACCTTTTCCCCCATTTTCTCTGCCCAGCGACGTGTCCCCGTGAGCTCCCGGTAATCTCTCGGAATGAAATGCTGGGGCAGAACATTCCCGGAGATTTTATACCATTTCCCGTCTCCACCGGGACAGTGAAGTTTCAACAGAGTTTAAAAAATAGATATTTTGAAATGATTCGCAAACAGATGACATCAGCCAAGTGAAATCCCCGATGAGACAGGTCGTGATTTATTTAATCAGGGAATTGATTGAGAAACTCCAAAGACTGGGAATGGTGGCGATACTGACGGATGGAAATTCGGAGCGGCATTGTTCCAGCAAAGACGATATTGTTTCAAACTCCATCGGATCCAACTCTCCGCCTCATGTTGTTTATCTTATTTCATTCAATCCGCTTCACCCACTAAGGCAATCCCAAATTCTAGGGCCTGTAACCATTCACTCCTTGCCTGCAGTGGGTCTGATTTTGTGCCGGGACAACAACATTCTCTACCTTCATCAGCTCTGAGGAGGAACGACCCAAAGACTCACGACACTCTGTGAACAGAACCTTTGCCGCCTCAGAATTGTCTTAAAAGTAGAACAAACGGCGAATGATGCATCATCTCTCCCTCCTCTCTTTCTCTCCCTCTCTCCATCTTTACTGCTATTCTCTCTCTGAACTGTTACTCTCTCCCCTACACTCTCTATTCTCCCTCTCTGTGCCGCCCGATCTCTGCCAACCTCTCTCCCCTCCCCCTCCCACTCTTACTGCACCAGCGCCAGAGAGGTTACATTAAAACAGAAAGAACGTCACTTCATAGTCCGCTTGGGAACCTTGCAACCTAATGGTATGAACATTAGCAAATGCCAGGTAACTAACGTGCAACTTCCCGCTTTTCCCTCGTTCTTTCTCTTGCTTCACGCGGACTCGCACCTGTTCATCCCCTCCACCTCACCTTCAACCGATATTCCCTCCTCTCTCTTTATAATCCCAACCTGCTCAATCCTTATCTCGCAATTTCTATCTTTTAACCTCTGGTCTCAACCACCTAACTATGAAAACGGTATTCACCCACCAATCATTCAACTCGCTTTGTCCTGCTGTTCCAGCCTTCTCCAGCTTCCCATCAGAATCAGTCTGAAGAAGGGTCTCGAACCGAACTTCACCCATCCATGTCCTTGGCAGGCTTAGCTAGTTCGGCGTGCCCCCTACAACTCTCACCAACTTCGACAGATGCACCATAGAAAGTATTTTATCAAGATGCATCACAGCTTGGTTTGGGAACAGCTCCATACAAGAACACCAGAAATTGCAATGAATTGTCCAGACCATCACACAAAGCAACATCCCTTATATTGGCTCAATTTATAAACCACGTTTCCTCGGCAAGGCCAGCAGCATAATCAAGGACGAGTCGCACACTTGCCACTCCTGCTTCTCCTCTGTCCCATCAGGCAAAATGTATAGAAGTGTGAAAATGCACACCTCCAGTTTCAGGGACAGCGTCTTTCCAGCTGTTATCAGGCAACGGAATCATTCCACCACAAACATAAAGCAGTGCTGAACTACTATCCACCTCTTTGTTGATCCTCGGACTATCCTCGATCGGATTTTGCAGGCTTTACCTCGCACTGAACGTTATCCCCTTATCATGTATCTATACTCTGTAAATGGCTCGACTGTAATGAAGTACTTTGTTTCCACTGACTGGGTAGCACGCAACAATAGCTTTTGGCGGTACCTCGGTACACATGACAATAAACAGCACTGAACTGACATACTCAACTAGATTTCTCCAGAGCAGCAGCCTGACTCGCATTGGATATTGATTCTGTGTGGCAGTGTGAGTGTGCGAGTCCGTGCAAGAGTGTGCTAGCACGTGTGTGCGAGTGTGAATGTGTGAGATTGTGCAAATGTGTGCGTATGCGTTAGTGTATGCGGTTGCAGGAATTTCAATGATTCAATTATACCTTATTATCACGTACCCAGGTAGAGCGAAATGCTTAGTTTTGCAGACAACCCGGTAACATCATGTAGAAGACCTCACCTAGGCGGTACAAAAGTGTCGCCACATTTTGACGCCGACAAAGTTACAAACGTTGGCCGAATATTTCTATCTCCAGCCTGCCGCCGCACCGCGGGTCGCCCCTTCGTTCTCGGCGGCCTTCCTCGCTCTCCGACGGTCCACCTCGCTCTCTACGGTTCCTCGCGACTCCTACCTCGCTCCCGCGGCGCGGATCTCATCTCCGTCCGCGGTGGGCGAGACTGGCCGACCTGGCCGACTGAAGGGCTTGGCCCCGCTCACCGGGAACATTCCCGGCCACGCTGCGCTGCGCTGCTCGCCGCGAACATCCAAGGATACACTCAATCCCAAAATGTGCACGTATGCATGCGGGTCTGCGTGTGAGAGAGCGGTAGAGTATGTAAGAGTGCCTATATTTGTGTGTGTGTGTGTGTGTGTGTGTGTGTGTGTGTGTGTGTGTGTGTGTGTGTGTGTGTGTGTGTGTGTGTGTGTGTGTGTGTGTGTGTGTGTGTGTGTGTGTGTGTGTGTGTGTGTGTGTGTGTGTGTGTGTGTGTGTGTGTGTCTGTGCGAGTGCGTGAGTGTGCGTGCGAGTGTGTGAGCATTAGTAAGTGTGGATGCAAGTGCGATTGAATGTATCTGTGTCTCTGAGTGGGAGAGTGCATGTGGGTTTGTGAAGGACAGTGTTTGCGTGTGTGCGTGTGTGTGGCTGTTTGCGAGAATGTGAGAGAATATGTGGTATGTGAGTTTGTCAGTGTGTTTGCGTATGTAATTCTTTGATAGTGTGTGTGTGGGAGAGTATATGATGGTGTTGTCAGAGAATGTGTTCGTGTGTATGTATGTGCGAATGAGTGCATGTCTCTTCGTGCTAGTGCGTGTGAATATCTGTTAGTGTGAGTGGATGTGTGCGTGTGATTGTGTGTGTGTGCGTATGTGGGAGAGTATACGATGGTGTTGTCAGAGAATGTGTTCGTGTGTATGTATGTGCGAATGAGTGCATGTCTCTTCGTGCTAGTGCATGTGAATATCTGTTAGTGTGAGTGCATGTGTGCGTGTGATTGTATGTGAGAATGTGTGAGAGTATATTTGATTGTTTGTGATTGCATTTGAGAGATTGTGTGTGTCTTCGTTAGCGGTTATGTGTGTGTGCGTGTTTGACTGTGTTTGAGGGTGTGAACATGTGTGTTTGTAATGATGTAATGGCATACTGTGGGTTTTAGTGACGACGTGACACGCTGTGGGGCATTACTGATGGAGTGACACACTGTGCAGTGGAACTGATGGAGTGACACAATGTATGGTAGTAATGGTGGATTAACACACTGTGGGTTGGTACAGATGGAGTGACACACTTTGGAGTTGTATTGATGAAGTGACACACTGCGCAATATTACTGATGGACTGACACACTGTGCAGTGTACTGACGGAGTGACACAATGTGGGGTAGTACTGATGGAGTGACACAATGTGCTGTGTTGTTGTTGTTGTTGTTCGTCCTTCGGGTTCGAAGATGACCATGACTTCACTTTCAGTTGGAGGATTGGCGACTGTGTGTCTTGAAGTGACTGGTGAGGGCAATCCTGGCCCGCAAGGCACGCCCACACGTAGGACACAAGTGGATGGGTGCTGCAGTGGAAGTGGAGGTAGCCCGGGCCTTGCGCGCGGTGCGTTTCCTCTGGGCCTCTGCAGTGCGTCTGCTCTCTGCTGCACGGGCTCCTGTGGTGAGCTTGCTACGCCAGGTTGGGACGGTCCAGAGCAAGAGACTCCCAAGTGCTGTGGGTGATGTCCAAGTCTTTGAGGGACACTTTGAGGCAGTCCTTAAACCGTTTCTTCTGTCCTCCTACTGAGCGCTTGCCCTGACACAGTTCTCCATACAGAAGCTGTTTTGGCAGTCGACTCTCGGGCATTCTGACGACATGGCCTGCCCATCTGGCTTGGGATTTCCGTACGAGGGTGTGGACGCTGGGAATTTCGGCCAGTTCCAAGATCCCTGTGTCGGGAATTTTGTGCTCCCATCTGATGTGAAGGAGTCTGCGTAGGCAGCTCAAGTGAAAGTGGTTGAGCTGTTTGGCATGTCGGCTGTAGACAGTCCAGGTCTCACTGGCATAGGGAAGAGTGGTGAGTACCACTGCACGGTAGACCTTCAGCTTGGTGGTAAGGCTGAGTCCTCTCCGCTCCCAAACATTCCCACGGAGTCGCCCAAAGGCAGCGCTGACCATGGCCATTCTGTTGTTGACCTCAGCGTCAATGTTCACCACTCGCGAGAGTGTACTGCCCAGATAGGTAAAGCTGTCGACTGCCTGTAGATTCTGCCCCTTCACCGTGATGTGTGGTTCCTGATAGGGCTTTCCAGGCGCGGCTAGTACATAACTTCAGACGTTTTGGTGCTAATGGAGAGACCAAAGTTGTCACATGCCTGTGAGAAGCAGTCCATTTCATGGTGCATTTTCTGTTCTGTGCTGACGTTGAGGGCGCAGTCCCCAGCAAACAAGAAATCTCAGATGATGGTCTCCTTCACCTTTGTAACAACTTGCAGGCGCCTGAGTTTGAGCAGCCTGCTGTCAGTTCCTGTACCTGATGTGTATTCCATCCTGGCAGTCACGGAAGGCATCGTTCAGCATGGCAGAGAAGACCATGATGAAGAGTGTAGGGACAAGAACACAACCTTGCTTCACGCCGTTTGGCACTGGAACGGCTTCCGTCTCCATCATCTAGCACTTTCACCAGCATGCCGTCATGGAACTGCCGGACAATCGTGATGGACTTGCTGGGACAGACAAACTTCTGCATTATCCACAAGCCATCTCTGCTGACAGTGTAGAAGGCCTTTATCAGATTGACGAACGTCACGAACAGGTCGCTGTGCTGCTCTTGGCATTTTTCCTGGAGTTGGCGTGCAGCAAATATCATGTCGACAGTTCCACGCCCAGCACGGAAACCGCACTGGCTTTCTGGAAGGAGACCCTGCTCGAGGTGTTGAATGAGACGGTTGAGCAGGATGCGAGCCAAGATCTTCCCAGCTATGGACAGGAGGGAGTTGCCTCGACGATTGTCGCAAGACTGGCGGTTGCCTTTCCTCTTGTAGATGTGGACTATGCTGGCATCTTTCAGCTGTTGTGGGACCTTCCCTTCATTCCACATGGACTGGAAGAGTTCAGTCAGCTTCTGCATCATGACAGGGCCTCCTACTTTGAACACTTCAGCACTACACTGTAGTACTGATGGAGTGACACCAGTTGATGCAGTTCGTGTGGATTAACACACTGTGGGTTGGTACAGATGGAGTGACACACTGCAGTCGTACTGATGAAATGACACACTTTGCAGTAGTGCGGATGGAGTGATACACCATGCGCCTCTACTGATGTAGTAACACACTGCGGGTAATACTGATGGAGTGACACAATGAGTAGTACTGTTGTTATGACAAACTGTAGAGTAGTACTGACGAAGTGACACACAGTGGAATAATACTGATTTAGTGAAGAATTGATGGATGAAACAATGTGGGGAAGAATTGATGGATGAAACAATGTGGGGTAGACTAATGTAGTGATACATTGTGAGGTAGTACTGAGGAACTGGCACACTGTGGCGTAGAATTGATGGACTGACTCCCTGGGGTCGCACTGATATAGTTCCACACTGAAGTAGTACTGACGGAGTGACAAACTGTGTGGTAGTACTCATGTCATTGCATCAGTACTACCACGCAGTTTGTCACTCCATCACCCCAACCCTTGGGGTAAAACTGATGGAGTGACACACTGTGGAGTAATATTGATGGAGTGACACCCTGCGCGGTTGTACTGATGGAGTGACATACTTCGGTGTAGTGCTGATTGAATGACACACTGGGGGTGGTATAGACAGAATGGCGCACCGTGGGCGAGTACTGAAGTATTGACACAATGTTCGGTGGTACTGTCGGGTTGCACATTGTGACTTCCACACTGAAGTAGGACTGACGGGGGGCAGTACAGATGGAGGGTTACACTGATGGGTAATACTAATTGAATGAGTCCGTGTGGTTGTACATAATGGAAAAACGAGCTTAAGCAGTACTGATGGAGTGCATCACTGTGGTGTAGTACTGATGGAATAACATATTGTAGGGTAGTACTGATGGAGTGACACGCTCCAGTGTTGTACTGATGGAGTGTAACATTGTGGAGTAGTACTGGTGTAATGACGTACTGTGGAGGTGTATTGATGGAATGACACACTGTGGGGTAGCACGGATGTAATAGCACATTCTGTTGGAGTGACGCAGTAATACTGATGGACTGACACGCTCTACGGTAGTATTGTTGCGACGAAAAACTGTGGTGAAATAGTGATGGAATTACACACTATGGAGTCGCAGCGATGAGTTAGCACACTGTAGGGTAATGCGGATGGAATGGCAGATTTGAGGCAGTACTGATGGTGTGAAACACTGTGGGGAGTAATGATGGATAAAAAACTGCGGAGAGTATTGATGGAGTGACACGTTCTAGGGTTGCACTGGACTGACATGATGTGGGGCAGTGCCGATATAGTGTAACAATATGGTGTTGTATTGATGCAGTGAGACATTGTGTGGTTTCATCGACGGAGTGACACACTGAGCGGTGATACTATTGTGATGACAAACTGTGGTGTAATGCTAATGCAGTGACACACTGACCGGCAATACTGATGGAGTGACACAATTTGTGGCAGCACTTATGGAATGACCCACTGGGATAGACCTGATTGAATGATAAACATCGGGTAGTGCTAATGGCGTGAGGCATTGTGGGGAAATACTAATAAAGTGAAACTGTGGGGAATTACTGATGGAGTGACACAGTGAGATAGAGCTGATGGAGTGACATACTGTGGGGAATACTGATGGAGTGACACGCTGCGTGGTAGTACTGATGGGGTGATAATGGATTGTTCTGATGGAGTGACACACGTACTGATGCAATGATAACCCGAGTGATATTCCTGATGGTGCGATGCTCTATGGGGAGGCACTGATGGAGTGGCACAGTGTAGGGTAGTACAGATGGAGTAACAAACTATATTTTATTACTGATGCAGTGGCACACTGTGGGTAGTGCTGGTGGAGTGACACACTATGAGGTAGTAATGATGGAATGGCACTCTTTGTGGCAGTACTGACGCAATAGCATATTGTGGAATAGTACTGATTGTGTGATACCCTGCGGTGTAGTACTGTTGGATAGACATATACCAGAGTAATACTGGCGGATTGAAGCACTGTGGGGTAGTACTGATGGAAGGACTCATTGTGTAGTACTGATGGAGTGACACACCGTTGGATAGTACTGATAGAGTGACACCCTGTGTGGTAGTACTAATGGAATAATACACAAGGTGGTACTGATGTTGGAAAACACTGTGGTTGTGTATTGATGGAATGGTATATAGTGCGGTAGTACCAATGAAGTGACACGCTCTGGGGTTGTACTGATGGAGTGACATAGTGTGTTGTAGTAATGATCGTCTAACACACTGTAGGCTTGTATTGATGGAGTGATAACCAATGGGGTAGTATTGATGGAGTGACACAATGTGGGCAGTACAGATGGAGCAATACACTTTGGGGTTGTACTAGTGAAGTGACAAACTGGGCGAGCACTGATGGAGTAAAACTTTTTGGTGTATTACTGATATTGTCACAGTGTGCGGTAGTACTGATGGAGGAACAAGCGATATGGTAGTACTGATGCCGTGGCACACTGTGGGATAGTATTAATGGTGTGAAACTAAATTCAAGATTCAAGATTCAAGATAGCTTTATTTGTCATCCAAAAAAAACGATTGGGCGAAATTCAGTCACCCACAGTCCAACAATAAAAGCATTAAAATAGACAGATTACACAATAAAGCATTAAAATAGGCAAATTACACAACCCCAAAAACACACAAAAAAATAAACATCCATCACAGTGAGTCTCCTCCAGTCCCCTCCTCACTGTGATGGAAGGCAACAATGTCTTAGTTCCATTCCCCTGCCGTCTTCTCCCGCGGTCAGGCTGGTGTCGTTACCACGTTCCAGGCCGCGTCGGACGGTGGAAGGTCCGCAGCGGGCCGATCCAAGACCCGCGATCCGGGGCGTGCGAACATGCTGTGGGCTGCCGCTGTTGCTGCACGTCGGGGCGGTCGTGGCTCCCGACATTGAAGCCCCCGCCCGGCAGAGAAAAATCCCGCGGCCTATTTCAGGCCGCGCCGGACGGTGAAATGTCCGCGACCCAAACCCCGCGATCCGGGGCGGGCGAACACGCTGCCGCTGCCGGAGCTCCCGATGTCGGCATCCACGCGGCCCGAGCCTAAGGCGAGTCGCAGCCGCTCCCGCAGCCTCCGAGGACTGCCGGCTCCGCTGATGGTTAGTCCGGTCTGCGGACTCTGCGAACCGGAGCCCTGGAGGCCGCCAGCTCCAGGATTTGGGCCGATGGTAGGCCGCAGCAGGAACGGAGACACGGCCCAGAAAATAAAGGTCGGGTCTCCGTTCGGAAGGGACACATATTTACGATTCTACAGTCCCCCCCTGCCCCCTACACCCACACATAGTACACAAACACAAAAACACGACATCACATCGACAATTAAGACACAAAAAAACAACAAAACACAAAGACAAATGGACCGCAGGTAAGCCGCAGCTGCTATCGCAGCGCCGCCATTTTTAACGTAAATGGGGCAGTACTGATGTAATGACACATTATAGTGTAGTACTGATGGAGTGACACATTGAGGGGGAGAACTGGTCGAATGACGCACTGTGGGATAGTACTGATGGAATGACTATCCATTTGCTAGTACTGATGCAATGGCTTTCTATGGGATAGTACCGAATGAATGACACGTTGTGATGCAGTAATGATGAAGTAACCGACGATGTGGTAGTACTGGTGGAGTGACACGCTGAGCACATGGTATTGGAGGTAGGGTACTGACATGGATAGAAAATTGGTTGACAGACAGAAAGCAAAGAGTGGGGATAAATGGGTCCCTTTCAGAATGGCAGGCAGTGACTACTGGGGTACCGCAAGGATCGGTGTTGGGACCGCAACTATTTCCAATATACATCAATGACTTGGATGAAGGGATTAAAAGTACCATTAGCAAATTTGCCGATGATACAAAGCTAGGTGGCAGTGTGAACTGTAAAGAAGCTGCTATGAGGTTGCAGAGTGACTTGGACAGGTTGTGTGAGTGGGCGGATGCATGGAAGATGCAGTTTAATGTAGGTAAGTGTGAGGTTATCCACTTTGGTGGTAAGAATAGGAAGGCTGATTATTATCTGAATGGTGTCAAGTTAGGAAAAGGGAACGTACAACGTGATCTGGGTGTCTTAGTGCATCAGTCACTGAAAGGAAGCATGCAGGTAGAGCAGGCAGTGAAGAAAGCCAATGGAATCTTGGCCTTCATAACAAGCGGACTTGAGTATAGGAGCAAAGAGGTCCTTCTGCAGTTGTACAGGGCCCTAGTGAGACCGCACCTGGAGTACTGTGTGCAGTTTTGGTCTCCAAATTTGAGGAAGGATATTCTTGCTATTGAGGGCGTGCAGCGTAGGTTTACTAGGTTAATTCCCGGAATGGCGGGACTATCATATGTTGAAAGACTGGAGCGACTAGGTTTGTATACACTGGAATTTAAAAGGATGAGAGGGGATCTTATCGAAACGTATAAAATTATTAAGGGATTGAAAACGTTAGAGGCAGGAAACATGTTCCCACTGTTGGGGGAGTCCAGAACCAGGGGCCACAGTTTAAGAATAAGGGGTAGGCCATTTAGAACAGAGATGAGGAAAAACTTTTTAGTCAGAGAGTTGTGAATCTGTGGAATTCTCTGCCTCAGAGGGCATTGAGGCCAATTCACTGAATACATTCAAGAGAGAGCTAGAGTTCTTAAGGATAGCGGAGTCAGGGGGTATGGGGAGATAGCTGGAACGGGGTACTGATTGAGAATGATCAGCCATGATCACTTTGAATGGCGGTGCTGGCTCGAAGGGCCGAATGGCCTACTCCTGCACCTATTGTCTATTGTCTATAATACTTATGGATTAGCATCCTATTGGGTAGTAGTGAAGGACTGGTATATTTTGGGTTAGTACTGATATAGTGACACATTCGATGGTATTATTGAAGGGGTGAGAAACTGTGGGTGGAACTGATGAAATTGCATACTTAAGGTGGTACTGACAGAGTGGAAAACCGTCGGGAAGAAATGATGGAATGACATACTGTGGGGTTGTACTGATGAGAATGACATGCTCTTGGGTACGACTAATGGAGTAACATGTAGTACTGATGGAGTGACGGACTGTGAAGTAGTATTGATGGAATAACCTAACGTAGGGTAGTGTTGAAGTAATGGCATATTCTGGTGTAGTTCTGATGGGGTGACACACTGTGCGGTAGTACTGTTGTTGTGACATAATGTGGGATGGATTTGATGGAGTGACACTGTGCGGTAGCACTGATGGAGTGACGCACTGTAGGGTAGTACTGGTGTAATAGTATACTGCTGGATGGTACTGATGGAGTGACGCACTGTGGGGTAGTACTGGTGTAACGGTATACAGTTGGATAGTGCTGATGGAGTGACGCACTGTGGGGTAGTACTGGTGTAACGGTATACTGTGGGATAGTACTGATGGAGTGACATCGGCGAGACCAAGCGCAAGCTCGACGATCGTTTCGCTAAACAGCTCCACACAGTCCTACCTGATCTCCCGGTTGCTCAGCACTTTAACTCATCCCCGCTTCCCCATTCCCAATCTGAGCTTTCTGTCCTGGGCATCCTCCATTGTCAGAGTGAGGCCCAGCGCAAAATGGAGGAACAGCACCTCATACTTCGCTTGGGCAGTTAACATACCAGCGATATGAACATTGACTTATCTAACTTCAATTAGCCCTTGCTTTCCTTTTCTCTCCACCCCTACTCCTTCCCAGTTCTCCCACCAGTCTCACTGTCTCCAACAATATTCTATCTCTTTCCCGCCGACCTCTCCGACATCAGTCTAAAGAAGGGGCTCGACCCAAAACGTCACCCATTCTTTCTCTGCAGAGATGCTGCCTGTCTCGTTGAGTTACACCAGCATTTTGTGTCCACCTTCGATTTAAACCAGCATCTGCATTTCTTTCCTACACGAAGTACAAGGCACGGCAGGACTTTCGGCTAATAATAGCTGTGCCGAACATGAGACGACCACCCTTACCTGCCTGCTCACAATGCATATCCCTTCTTTATCTGAAAATCTGAACTTGTCTTAAATGTCACTATTGTATCTGCCTCCAACACAAGTGGAGTGGTTGGTAAGATTTTAGGACCCGATATACAGGACGATGTGACAGAGTATTTATAAGTGCACGATGAAATAGGCATAAGTTGGCATGGCTTTGTGAAGGGAAGGTCGTGTTTGATAAATTTGCTGGAATTATTTGAAGAAGTAAATAGCAAAACAGCCAAAGGAGTGTCAGTAGATGTTGTTTACTTTGATTTTCAGAAAGCCTTTGACCAGGTGTCACAAGATGGCTGCTTAGGCAGATGAGAGCCCACGGTGTCAAAGGGCAGACACCAGCATGGATAACTGGTTGGCTGGATGGCAGAAGACAAAGAGTGGCAATAAAGGGGGATTTTTTTCTCGTTTGCTAACAGTAACTAGTGGAGATCTTCAAGGATCGGTGTTTGTCCGCTACTCCACGTTTTATATTATGAGTTGGACGAGGGGATTGAAGGCTTTGTGGCCAAGTTTGCGGATGTTACGAAAAGAGGTTGAAGGGCAGGTAGTGTAGAGAAAGCATGGACTCCGCAGAAGGACTTGGACATGTTGGGGGAATGGGCAGAGAAGTGGCAGATGGAATATAATGTAACAAATTGCGGAGTATTTGGTAGTCGGAATAATGGCGTAGACTATTGTCTAAGTGGGGAATAATCCATAAGTCGGAAGTGCAAAGGGACTTGGGAGTGCTGGTTAAGGATTCCCCAAAATTTTATCTGCAAGTGGAATCGGTGAGAATGATCAGCCATGATCACATGGAATGGTGGTGCTGGCTCGAAGGGCCGAATGGCCTACTCCTGCACCTATTGTCTATTGTCTATTGTCTAATGGAAGCAAACTCATTGCTTGCATTTATTTCAAGAGGACTTGTACACAGAAACACGGATGTAATGCTGAGGCTATACAAGGCGCTGGGAAGGCCGCATTTGGAATATTGTGAGCAATTTTGGGCACCATATGAAAGGAAAGGTGTGCTGGCTCTGGAGAGGTTCCAGAGGCGGTTTACAAGAATGATCCCAGCAATAAGTTAACCTATGGCGAGCGTTTGTCGGCTCCCGGCTTGCACACGGAGTTTAGAAGTATGAGGGTGGACCTCATTGAAACATACAGATATGTGAATGGTTTAGATCCAGTGGATGTGGAAAGTATGTTTCCACTTGTGGGAGCGTCTCGGAGAAGAGACCATTTCCTCAGAATTAATCTACATTCTCTTTTGAAGATGTTCAGAAATTTATTTAGTCAGAAGGTGATGAATTTGTGGAATTATTTGCCACAACAGGCTGTGTACGTCACGTCAGTGGATATTTAAAGGCGTAGACAGAAAGATTCTTGATTAATACAGGTATGAGGAGTTATGGGGAGAAGGCAGGAGAATGGGGTTTGGAGGGAAAAAGATTGGCGGATAAGACGATTGGCAGAATGGTCTAATTCTACTCCTATTCCTTATCACCGACCAATGCCGACCTTCGAATTTGCTATCGATCTATCAGGTTACTGCCCGAACTCCGATGAGCCAGTCCAACGTCTGGTTATTGATACGCTCCAGACGATGTTCTTGTAAACGTCTTGAACACGATTTCCGAAGCGCCCACATCCTTCCTGTACGAGAGCGAACATAACTGTACACAATGCTGTAAAAGCGGCTGAAGTAAAGTTCTCTAAAGTTGAATATTGACATCTGACTCATATTCAATGACTCGGTCAACTATAGCAAGCATTCTACGTGGCTTATTTATTACTCTAGACGTACTACCACGATTTGCGTGTTTCGCATTGGGAACTCAAGGTCCATCATAAGCAATGCTGATGCGGCGATGCACTTATATTGTACAGACAGTGAGGGCTGTTGTGCCTCGATGTTGCAGTGTACTGCTGATGTCCATCCACGGGAGGACGCCATGACAGTATATTGCTACTGTACATGCACTGAGGTGCGTTGTGTGTGGATGTTGCAGTGTGCTGCTGATGTTCATCCAGGGGAGGGCGCCATGACAGTATATTGCTACTGTACATGCACTGAGGTGCGCTGTGTGTGGATGTTGCCGTGTGCTGCTGATGTTCATCCACGGGAGGGCGCTGTGACAGTACATTCCCACTGTACATGCAATGAGGTGCGCTGTGTGAGGATGTTGCCGTGTGCTGCTGATGTTCATCCAACGGGAGAGCGATGTGACAGTCTATTGCCACAGTCCATCCACTGGGGTGCGCTGTGTGAGGATGCTGCAGTGCACTGTTAAAAAAGAACACTGGGTACAAAAGTCATAGCAGCAGAGTTAGTGCACCAAGGCCCATCGAGTCCACTCCTGCATTCTATCATGGCTCACCTATCATTCCCACTCAACAAGATCTCCCTCTCTCACGAGGCCCACAGAGGATGAGAGAGAGAGAGAGCGCACCCCTCAAATAGCTGCCTAGATAGAGAGCTACCTATTTACTATCAATATCTCCAGCTATCTCGCTGATAGCTGATATACAGATATCCAGCTTTCTAGCTGTCTAGCATTGCATGTAGATACCTATCTAGGTAGTTCGCTATCTTGCTATCGAGATAGCTCACACGCTGTCTAGCAGTCTATCCTGCTGGCTAGCAATCCAGTTCTCGAGATAGCTTGATTGATAGGTAAAGAGCTAACTATTTTGGTAGCAACATAGCTAGGTCACTAACTTGCCTGAGGGCTAGAGAGATAGATAACTAGATAACTAGATTGTGAGCCAACAGCTTTGGCGGCCAGAAAGCGGTTTAGCTTGATGGAGCTTTGCTAGATGGCTAGTGAGCTAGGCATCTAGCCAGCTATACCAGCAGATAGCTCACGAGCCAGATCGCAAGAGAGTTTAATAGCGATTAATGAGCTATGTAGCTAGATCGAAATAGGTCTCTATCGTTCTCCCTTTCACCCCCCCCCCCCCCCCGAGAGCGAGCGAGCGAGAGACCGCACTGCACAAAGAGCTGCCTACGCAACTAGCTAACTATTTTTGCTATGCAGAGATCCAGCTATCACACCATCCATCTGTCTAGCGTTCAAGCTATCTAGCAATGCAGGTATTTGGCTATCTATAAAGCTAACACGCTATCTGGCTGTCTTTCCCGCTGGTAATCAATCAATATAACTTGATATCCAGCTTCCTAGCTGTCATGCTAACTAGCTAAGCAGCTATCCACCTATGTAGGGAGCCTGCTACCTATCAATTCGACTATTCATCCAGCTGTCTAGCTCTATAGCTAACAGACTAACTAGCTATCTATCTATCTGTCTATCTATCTCCCTATCTAGCTATCCACCTAGCTATATAGCTATTTGGTCTTGTAGGAATTTCCCAAGCGGGCTATCTTATTATCTATCTAGCTATATATTTAGCTATCTACCTAGTTATTTATCCTGTTGGCTAGCAATCCACCTATCTAGCCATCCAGCTTTCTAGGTAACAGTCTAACGAGCTATCTAGTGATTTAATTATAGAGCTATCTATCCATTTTTCTCTGTAGCAATGAATCTAGCTATTTGTTTCTTAAACTGGCTATCTAGCTATCTACCTACCACCTATTGCTACCTAGCTATCAAGCCATTTAGCCATGTAGTCGTCTATCTATCTAGCTAGCTGCTAAGCTATCTAGCTATCCAGCCAGCTGGCCATCAAGCTTTCTAGCTATCCACTCATCAAGCCATCTCGCCATCTGACCATCCAGCCATCCGGCTTTATTCAGCTCGCCATCTACCCAGAGAGCCAGCTTCCCAGCTGATCAATTTCCTAAGTAGCCAGCTAGCCTTCCAACCGTCCAGCCAGAAAGCCATTTAGCCATCTAGTCATCCAGCCATTTAGATATATAGCCGGCGTGAGCGATCTATCTGTCAATTTAGCTTGCAGGGTAGCTATCTACAAACCTAGATATGACTAGATCTCCCTCTGTGGGCCTCGCGAGAGAGAGAGCACACCCCACAGAGAGCTGCCTATATCTCTAGCTAGCGATCTTGCAATCTAGTTATTCAGCTATCTACACATCCAGCTATCTAGCTTTCAAGTTATGCACTGCGGGTAGCTAGCTACCCAGGTAGCAAACTATGTTTCTATCTAGACAGCTAATATGCTCTCTGGCTGTCCATCCTATTGGCTAGAAATGTAGCTCATTGGTTATCCAGCCATCTAGTTATCAGTGCAGCCACCTACTACTGAATTCCAGTGAAGACAAGCCCAATCTTTACAAACTTTCCCCATATGCCATCCCGGGGATTATCCTCCGGACCTACCACAATAGCAAGGATGTCCTTCCACAAATTAGGAGACCAAAACTGCACACAATACTCCACCTGTGGTCTCACCAGGGCCCGGTACAACTGCAGAATGGCCTCTTTACTCCGATACTCAAATCCTCTCGTTATGAAGGCCAACATACCATTAGCATTAGTGAAGGGTCTGAAGAAGGGTCTCGACCCGAAACGTCACCCATTCCTTCTCTCCCGAGATGCTGCCCGACCTGCTGAGTTACTCCAGCACTTTGTGAATAAATACCTTCGATTTGTACCAGCATCTGCAATTATTTTCTTATATTAGCATTAGTGCGTTTTTCTGCTCTCATATTGCAGCTTTCCACAATTAACTAGAGCAGACCTCAACATCCAGACGATATGTTCACACTCAGTGTCGTCAGTCTGTTCACCACCCTCCCTCTGCCTATTTTTCTCTGTGGAATCTTTCTCCTCACTTCCCATTTGTTCCGTCAGCACCTTCATCCTGCCCTCCCGAACAGATAGACGGAACATCTACTCTACTTGTGCGCCCATAGTTAGTATGTTTGCAACTGACACCAAACCAATGTTTACAGATGGCGGCGAATACGTTGAAAGGCGCACGATTTCAAAACCGGGCCAGATGGTACGTTCGGACCGACCGCTCACGAGAATTGATCTTTGCGCAATCATGCTTGATTGATGAAAATGTTGCCAGCACTCGAGGGCGTGGGCTGCAGGGCTTCGTTGGACAGGTTTGGACTTTATGCCTAGGAGCACAGGGGCCTGTGAGGTGACCTCTACAGGCGAAAAGGGTATGAGGGGAATGAATGGAGTGAATGCACAGTCTATTTAACAGGGTAGGAAAATCAAGCACGATAGGACATGGGTTTAAGGTGAGAGGTGTTAATGTTTAATATAAACGTGAGGGGCAACTATTTCATTCAGAGGGTTGAGGAAATGTGAAACGACCTGCCCAGAAACATGCCGAGGCACACACAATGTGAAGGACATTTGGACGGGTACACGGTTTGGAAAGGATTTCGGGGATATGGGCAAACCGAATTAGATCAGATGGTCCATTTTAATCGACACGTGGATGTTGGGCGGCACGGCCTGTTTCCGCGCTATATGTCTCCATGCTTTATGATCTCTGCCATCGGGATGTATTAGACAGAACCATCAAGTGGTGGGTGAATACGCATTGGTGAAACAGTGTTTCCCTGTTCAAAGCGGATTATCCAACAGTAGAGATGCATTGTTCGGCTCGTAAACCGTGGTGGTCATCAGAGCCAATGCAGTCGCCAGGCATCCGCTTGCTTGAATTGAGCGCCCAGTCTGATTTGGAATCTTCTTATCCCTGTTTGACTTGCGGAGATCACACTTGTCCTTCGTGTTCCGTTCAGGGTCATCTTGCTTCAAAGCCTCAGATCAGGACATTAACCAAGTGTGAATCTCCCTTTTCATCCAAGGCTTCTGATTAGGACGAGACCTAAATGTCTCTATGGAAAAACAGCCGTCACGTGCATTTCTTGATGAAACCGAACACTTCCCTCGACAGACCGCGGACCGCTGGTCTCATGGCGTCCGGACGCGCGATATCATTCCGTGAGAAATCCTCGCATATTTTCCGATTTTATGTTTCCTGAGTTTTTGCATCAGATTGTCATTATTCCGGCTCCCGGGCCGGGGGAAACACTGTGCTATTTGTGCGTCTCCTTTCATCAATCGGCAACGGTGCCTCACCAGTTGCATCCCGAGCAGGTGGCCGGGGTTCGATTCCGATCACCGCATCATTCCAAATGCACGGGAAATCTGCCTTCAGAGAGTACAGATACTTAATTCCGATAGCAATTCATGCATAGACTCAGAGAGTCATAGAATGATACAGAGTGGAAACAGGCCATTCGGCCCAACTTGCCCACACCGGCCAACATGTTCCAGCTACACCAGTCCCACCTGGCCGCGTTTGGCCCATATGCCTCCAAACCTGTCCGATCCATGTACCTGTCTAACTGCTTCTTACATGTTTGGACAGTCCCTGCCTCAACGACTTCCTCTGGCAGCTTGTTCCATACATCCACCATCCTTCGCGTGAAAAAGTTACCCATCAGGTTCCTACTAATCTTTTCCACATTCACCTTGAACCTATAAATGATGCAGGAAGGTCTTCTGGAGTAAAATTGATCCCATAGGCAATTATTATTCACTGTGAGGTCGTCTTTGCATCGGGGATGGAATTTCCATTCATGACCCGTTGCCCTGTAAACGGAAGTGCATCTTCCTGATTCCTTTAATGCAGATTCCCACCCCAGACGAGGACAGATCCCAACTTGCCCAGATAACATTTAACACCAAGTGACGCCACGCTGTTCACCACCCGCTCTCTGTCTATTCCATTCAGTGGAACCTCTCTCTTCACTCCCCATCTGTTCCGTCATGAGCTTCCTCCTGTCCTCCCGTACAGGCAGACGGAACATCTTCACTCTGATCCACAGCCATGCACTACGCTACACAGGAACATTCACATGTTGCCACTGATCGGCCCCATCATTTACTTTCCAACTTTCTAATCATTGATGCCTTCTGCTCCGTCTCATGGCCCCGAATCTTCAACTTACGTCATCTGCACCTACGGATGCTGCATGACGCGCTGAGTTGTGTCTCTTTATTCAAGATTACAGCATCTGTATTCTCCTTTGACATGAAAGATTTATATTGTTTGATGACGGAGATTTGTTTCGTCGTCCATTAACTGCTGATCATTGAGGTTTGCCACAGTCTTTGTATGCAGCCCGGACTTCGATTGAGTTGATTTCCTGATAATTCGCCTTCATATTACAACTCAATGTTCCGCAACGATTATTCAATCGGACCGATTACTGTGCCTTCGCTGTGTGAAACTGCAAATAGCTTAATAAGAGTTCCACTTCATCGACTGAGGGCAGACCTAATGGAGACCCCCGGTCTCCTCAGACCACTGCTGTGTTGCTCTTTTCGTTGGCGCTTCGTTCTTAAATCTTTCTGAAAGCCAGCAGGAGCACTACCAATAGATGATCGGATGACAAACGACAGCGACAAATGGAACGGCAGGCATACTTACTGGTCGTGTGGGCCAGAGTGCCGAGGGGGGTGGGCTGGGGGAGAGAGAGAGATGTTTATTTTAGTTACCTGTGCATTTCTGAGGTTAGATTGGTTGAGTTCATCGCAAATGATGAACAGTACCATAGGGTTTGGTTCTTAAAGAGAGTTCAGGACCGTGTATAATTCATCCGCTGCCACCTTGGTGTTGGCTTTGTGTGGTATGTGGACCGCCGACACGATGGTTGCGGTGAATTGCCCCGGTCGATTAAATGGACGGCACATAGTGAACGGGTATTAGAGACATAGGAACATAGATAAATAGGTGCAGGAGGTGGCCATTTGGCCATTCGAGCCAGCATCGCCATTCATTGTGATCATGGCTGATCATCCACAATCTGTACCCCGTGCCTGCCTTCTCCCCATATCCCTTGATTCCACTAGCCCCAAGAGCTCTGTCCAACTCACTTTTAAATGCATCCAGTGAATTGGCCTCCACTGTCTTCTGTGGCAGAGAATTCCACAAAGTCACAACTATCTGGGTGATTTTTTTTTGCACCTCCGTTTTAAATGGCCTCCCCTTTATTCTTCGACAGTGGCCCTTGTTCTTTCCTTTTCCCGAATCTGACACCATTGAGATAATAATTTCCCTATTTGTTTTCGCCGCCAGTGGATAACCCCACATTTATCTACGTCATACTGCATCTGCCTTGCATCTGCCCACTCACTCAACCTGTCCAAGTCACCCTGCAACGTCCTAACATCCTCTCCACAGTTCACACCACCACCCAGCTTTGTGTCATCTGCAAACTTGCTACTGTTACTTCTAATTCCATCATCCAAATCATTAATATATATGGTAAATAGTTGCGCCCCTGCATCGAGCCTTGCGGCACTCCATTCGCCAGAGCCTGACATTCTGAAAGGAACCCATTTATCCCTACTCTTTGCCTCCTGTCTGCAAACCAATTATCTACCCATGTCAATACCCTTCCCCCAATACCATGTGCTCTAACCTTGCTCACCAATATCCGTGTGGGAACTCACCAAAGCCTTCCTGAACGCCTAGATACACTACATCCACTGGCTCTCCATCCATTTTACTTGTCACATCCTCAAAAAAATCAGAAGATCGTCAAGCAGGATTTCCCCATCATAAATCCATGCTGACTTGGACCAATCCTTTTACTGCTATCCAAATGCGCCGTTATTACCTCTTTAATAATTGACTCCACCATCTTCCCCAACACCGATGTCAGGCTAACTGGTCTATAATTCCCCGTTTTCTCTCTCGCTCCTTTCTTGAAAAATGGGTTAACATTCACTCCCCTCCAATACACAGGAACTCATCCTGAGGCTATTGAACATTGGAAAATGATCACCCATACGTCCACGATTTCTAGAGCCATCTCCTTTAATACTCTGTGATGCAGACCATCAGGTGCTGAATATTTATCAGCCTTCAGTCCCACTGAACTAAGCTAACTGAACTATTTCGTGGCATAGTCAGCTTGTTCCATAAGGTTTTCCGTCGAGCTGGTTGACTCTATAACTATAAATAGAGTGGGATTGTGTGACTGGAAGACATCCGGGGACGAGTCGCGAATTGATTGCTTTTCCGCGGTTGGGCACTTGCTTGAAAATAACATTTTATATCAAAGATTCAATTTGTCAACTATTGCGAGCTGTGCGAAATTCTATTTTTAGCTCCTCAGACACTGAATCGCTGACTCTCGTTTTAGTTCCATCCTGGGAACAATTCCTGGGCGTTGCGCAACTTCGAGCTTTTGGGTTATGGGGACATCCCGTGCACAGAACGAGAACTGCTACCCAGCAGTCAATCAATTGATTGGGGATAATTTCTCGCAGTGGGTAGTTTCCGCATTTCCTTTTCTAAATTTGGTGCCTCTGATCGTCACTATTGCTGCTCTGGAATCTGGGGGAAATACATGCTGTTGTGCGTCTGCTTTGTTTAGTTATTGATCACAGCACACCAGCTGCCTGCTGAGCAGTCGGCCAAGGTTTGATTTCCGGTCAACGCAGTTTGCCCAAACCATGGGCAATCCGCCTCCCTGGAGCAGCGAAGATTTCGTTCAGATCGCAAGCAGCACACATTAATAAAAAGCAAGAATTTTTAGTTCAGTTAAATGTTTTCCATGGCCAATTATCACTTACTGTGAGCTGGTCCCTGGATCCGGGATGAAATTTTCCACCCGTCAGCTTTTCCCGGTAAACCCATGAAAGCATAGAAAAATAGGTGCAGGAGGAAGCCATTTGGCCCATCGAGCCAGCACCGCCATTCATTGTGATCATGGCGGATCATCCACAATCAGTAACCCGTGCCTGCCTTCTCCCCAAATCGCTTGATTCCACTATCCCCTCGAGCTCTATCCAAAACTCTTTTCAATTCATCCACTGAATTGGCCTCCACTGCGTTCTGTCGCAGAGAATTGCACAAATTCACATCTCTCTGGCTGAAATGTTTTTTTTCTCACCTCAGTTTTAAATAGCTTTCCATTTATTCTTAGACCGTTGCCCCTGTTTCTGGATTCCCCCAACATTTGGGAACATTTTTCCTGTATCTGGCTTGTCCAGTCCATTCATAATGTTAACGTTTCTATAAGATCCCCTCTCGGCCTTCGAAATTCCAGTGAAGACAAGCCCAGTCTTCAATCTTTGCTCATACGACAGTCCCGCCATCCCGGGGATTAACCTCCGGAACCTCCGGAACCTACGCTGCACATGCGTCAGTAGCAAGGATGTCCTTCCTCAAATTAGGAGAGCAAAACTGCACAGATGTGGTCTAACCAGGGCCCTGTACAACTGCAGAAGGGCCGCTTTGCTCCTATACTTATTGTAGCTGTCCACAATTAACTAGGGCAGACCACAACATCCAGACAATATGTTCACATCCAGTGTCGTCAGTCTGTCCCCCACCCTCCCTCTGTCTATTTCTCTCTGTGGAATCTTTCTCCTCACTTCCCATTTGTTCCGTCAGGACCTTCATCATGTCCTCCCGAACAGATAGACGGATCATCTCATTCCGACCCTCAGTCATACGCTGTGCTACGCAGCACATTTCATGTTCTCCCTGCCTGTCCCCATTATAGCTTACCTACTTTATAATAATTCAGCTCCCTGTGCTCGACCTCACTAGGAATCGGGCCGCAACGACGAATGAGACCTGTTGCTTTCACAGAGCTGCTTGACCAGCGTAGTTCCTCCAGCGTTCTGTTGCAGGATTCTAGATTCTGTATCTCTTTTCCCTTTTGATACAAAACTTATTTTTCTGTGTTGGTGGAAGATATTTGTTTTCCTCGTCCATCACCTGCTGATCACTGGCATTTGCCACAGTCTAAACTTGTTTTAGAGATACAGCGCGGAAATAGACCATCCTTAGAACAGATCACAAACTTCTCACTTGTTTTTCTGTGCATTCTATCGACGGTACTGGGATTATACACTCAACTACTCAAATTAGGGGCTTGATCAATTTTGGGGCACCACATTAAATACTCATTCAGGGGAAGGTCCTTATATATGGTAAATACGGGAGAGCACAGGTAAATGGTCAATTATGGGAGGGCTCCACAAATGGGGATTTGCGGGTGCACCGTTATTGAAGTATGGCGGGTGGATAAACAACAAATACGAAATTAGCGGAGGAAAACTGTAAATGTGGAAATAGGGGAGTGCGCCTGCAAATGGGAAATCAGGAGAGGGCAAACCTACGTAGAATTAGGGGAGGGTCCTGCCTGTTTCCGTAAATGTTCCTACTTCCCTCTGTGAATATTCATGTCTCTATCTTTCTATGTTTTCCCGTCTCTGTCTGCTGGTGTTCCTAGCTCTATGTATGCTCCTGATGGACTCCATCAAAGAACTTCCACGGTGTGTGAGAAGATACACACAGGAACATACGCCCATCCACCCTTGTAAATAAACAATACAATGACCAAACTGGAGCTAGGAACATTACTCAGCATTGACCTGTTCCACTGTGTCCCTTCAGTGCATTCTATGTGTTCCCACGTCCAGGGTCGCCTCATCCATCCTGTAGGGTTTGTTCCATGTCGCCCTGTCCCTCGGCCACATTTCAGGGAAATCTGACCACCTAGCTGTGCTTCTGCTCCCTGCCAACAAACAAAAATTGAAGCAGGAGGATCCGATGCAGAGAGTTGTAAAAAGCTAGACAACGGACACGGGTGACATCTTACGCGATAGCTTTAAGTCTGCAGTCACGGATTCTGCAGCTAACCTGAATGAATGCGCCTCTGCCGTGAGTGACTTCATCAACAAGTGAGTGGAAGGCTGTGTGCCGCCGAAGTCAATCCGAGTACTCCCCAATCGGAAACCATCGGTGTACATTCACAGGTCCGATTCACAAAAGTCAAACGATCCCAAGCGGTCCAAGAAGCCACGTTGTGGTCTCCGCAAAGCCATCAAGGATGCCAAGAGGCAATACCGGTTCAAACTTGCGTCCCAGTATAATCTCTGGGTCACACGGAGAATGTGGCACGATCTGATTCAGATAAATTGATGCAAAGTATGTTCAGCCAATATCATTGGTGATAGTGCAAACGCACCTGATGAACTGAATACATTGTATTGTGACTTCTGGCTCTTCAGACTCCAGTGTGGCTCTCCCCAGGTTGACAGTTGCAGAGTTTAGAGCGGCCTTCCTGTGGGTAAATCCACGAAAAGCAACAGGCCCAGACGGAGTTCCTGGCCGTGTCCTTGGTAGCTGCGCGGAAAAGATAGCACCTGTATCCGTGGATATCTTTATTCTCTCCCTACTCCGTTCTGAGGTACCCAGCTCCTTCTTGAAGACCACCATCATTCCGGTGGCGAAGAAACACAAGACCTCAAATTTAAACGACCACCGAACAGTGGCCTTGACATCCACCATCATGAAATGTTTTGGGAGGCTTGTAATGGAACGCATTATATCCAGTCTACCCAGGGGCCTTGACCCACTGCAGTTCGCCTACCGTCACAACAGGTCCACGGACGATGGCATCGCCCTAGCCCTACACTCATTCCCAGATCACCTGGACCGTAGTAATTGCCGGGATTCTGAAATACAAGTGTGAAGCAAGATGAACGCAGAAGGCTCAGATGACACCCGTGGAGTGAGGAAAACGTATCGAATGTCCGAAGTGAGTGACCTAATAAAAGAACTGATAGTCCAAAACAAAGGCATATTTCGCACAACTCAAGCGCACCTGAGTTAGAGTGTAAATTACATCGCCATCGCACCTGAACATTGCTAAAAAATCAGTTCAAGCCGAACAATAGAAATAGAAATAGCCGATAAGGCTTAAATATTGCTAAAGTCGATTTGGTAGCTATATTCCAAATGTTGTGGCTGTATAAATGCACCATCTTCAACATGTCTCAACTACCGTTACTGAAAGCACGTTCTTTATACCCATCACCATCTGAGTGCTAAGGTCTTTCCTTCCAGTTCCTTGTAAATCTTGCCTCTCTTAACCCTCTGACCTCTGTTATTTGCTTCTCCATTCTGGGTAAATGACAGTGCATCCACACTATTTATTCCCCTCACAATTTATACACCTTTGTAAGATTACCCCCCCCCCCCACTTCTCCCAGCCTCCTGCCATCCAAGGAACATAGAACTTAACTCCACCTAGAGCTCAGACCATAAAGATAATTATGAGCGAAGCCCTGCTTAAACTAACAACGGTAATACCATAAATGGGGAAAAAATTACATTGACTGAACCGAGAGCCACGAGTCACACGGCAGAGAAACAGCACAGCAACTATCGTTGTCTACGATTTCCAATTAATAAGTCCCATTTACCAGCACATACTCCGTAAACTATTATGCTTTGACGTTATCTCATTTAAAGAGCGCGATACGGATCTTCAACTCGGTGCAGAGATTGAAGTCATGATTTGTCCCTCGAATAAAAAGTGGCCTTCAAAGGACCAACAGTTGATCAGATGGTCTACCCTGTCACCTTCACGATAGTACGTACGTACGGATAGTACGGTCTGTCATCCCTACTCCATGGCGGATATTTTTCTTGGAACAGATGCGCCACCATACTGCGAACTATGTTCTGCATTCTGTATCTTCCCTTTGCTTTATCTATTGTTCTTGAGTTTGAATTGATAACATCTGTATATCGTATTTAATCCGTTTAGATCGCATGTAAAACAACGTTATTCGTGCGCCTCGACACACGTGACAATAATGAACGTGAACCTGAAGCCTAAATCTCCATCCACCTTTCAACTTAATTGTTTACACCTTTACAAACCAAGGAGGCTTCATAGTTAATAGAAGCATTGTATCCTTTCCCTCAGAAAAACACCAGCATCCACAAAGACTCCTCACACCCCTGCAATAGTCTGCTTGAACTCCTTCCATCGGGCAGACGATACAAGGCCTTCTACGCCCGCACCTCCAGACTCAGGAACAGCTTCATCCCCAGGGCCATAGCTGCTATGAACCGGTCCTGCTGAGCCGGATGGTCACATCGTACAGTGAACCGGCACAGATCTACTTGCACTTTATTCTGTCTTAAAACAGTTACAATTTGTTTCGTTGGGTTGTTGTTGTTAAAATTAATTAAATTATCGCATCGTATGGGAGGCGCATTCCCAATCTCGTTGTACCCCTGTACAATGACAATAAAGATATATTGTATTGTATTGTATTGTATTTACCTATGCATATCGGCACAGTTTAATACGAATTTTACATCGGGTTCAAAAAAGGATTGGTGTTCCTACCAACATCTCGTTCACCAAATGCAAAGATGTAGCTCCCTGAAGAACGATGGACTGGAATTATGCAAAATGGCTTGAGAAAAGATTGCTAGTTATTCCAAATACCCGGACAAGTCTGGGATTGGCGGAAATTATAAAACTACATGCAGAAAGATATTCTGTGTCATGAACTATATTCTTCATTCGGTATCTTCCCCTCAACCCGATCTATTGCACTTGTCTTTCTACAGATTGTTTTTTGTGTGAACTGAGTGAAAAGCATGTAAAACAAAGCTTTGCACTGCACCTCGTTACGTGTGATAATAATAGACCTACCCTGACTAAATGACCTGAGATAAATAACAACTCTGATCAGAGCGAGAATGGTCGTTCTACGATGCTGACTAAGATTGTACATGAGACACAGGCAGTGTTGATATAAAAGAGAAGGTGATGAGTGGCCATTAACCAGAAATGGATTGTTGGGCAATGGCGAAGAGAAGGTGAAGTGTGGGGACGGGAGTAAGAAAACAAAACACACGCTGATACCTGGTTGCGGGCCGTAGTAATTCTCCGGCATCTGAAATACAAGAGGAGGTCAGGATATACTCAGATGTCAGAAGACATCCGTGGAAAGAAGGAATATATGTTATGTCAGAAGTTAATGATTTCATCAAAACTCCGATATTGACGAACAACATGCAATGTGGTATCAATTTTCAAAACAAAACAACATCGGTGCTGCTCGTCGGCGCACCTGGACATTGTTGCAGAATCAGTTCCTGCTCAACAATTATTGCACGACAGCTACCTAATTATTTACTGCTACTGTCTCATTGGCATCTGCATTTCCAAACGCTCTGGCTGTAGAACACTTCACCACTAACTCCTTCGACTGCTTGTCCCATGTACCCACCACCGTTGGAGTGTAAATTCCTTCCTTCAGTTTCTTTTAAATCTTGCCACTCTGACGTGGAGCAATCACATTGTAGCGACACCCGAGAATACACACAAACGAAAACAAAAAGTCAATTGTTATGTTCCCTGTTATCCTTGTCAAAACACGGTAACAGAATAAAGGGGAGGCCATTTAAAACTGAGGTGAGAAGAAACTTATTCACCCAGAGAGTTGTGAATTTGTGGATTTCTCTGCCACAGAAGGCAGTGGCGGGCAATTCATTTTGTTGAATTTGAAAGAGAGTTAGATAGAGCTCTAGGGGCTAGTGGAATCAAGGGATATGGGGAGAAGGCAGTCATAGGTTACTGATTGTGGATGATGAGCCATGATCACCAATAACGGCGGTGCTGGATCGAAGGTCCAAATGTCCTTCTCCTGCACCTATTTTCAATGTTTACACAAGCATATTTTCACATTTCATAGCAGATTGGTTTGGGAATAACTCTGCCAGGACCGCGAGAAATTGCTAAGGGTTGTAAATATAGCCCAGTCTATTAGAGACTCCAGACCAATCATATTATCTATCTACATTCCACGCTGCATAACATTTCCCAAACACCCAACATAATCAAAGACTTGGCCAACCCCACTCAGTTCTTCTTTCCCCAACTCCAATCCGGCAAATGGGAGAGATGCTTGAAAGCGCGCATCACCAGACTGACGAATAGGTTCATTTCCTCTCTTATTGGGCTTATAAACGGTCCCTCCATAGGCTAGGATACTAATTCAATTCCATCTACCCCATCATGGACATTGAACTTCGTCTGGGGTACAGATGTACAACCAAGCGTTGCAGTGCTGATACATGGATTCTGCACGCTGTAACTTCCACTTTGCTCTATCTATTGTCATGTGTCATACACCGCAGGGACAGGTCCTTCCACCCAGCCTGCCAACGCCGATCAATGTACCCCATCTACAAAGTCCCAACTGCCGCCGTTGCCGTGAATCACTCTCAACTCTTCCTAGATGTCATTGTCCAAATGTATTTTAAATTATGTTATAGTTTCTATTTCAACTACCTCCTTTTGCAGTTCATTCTATATGTCTTCTACCCGCTGTGCGCATCCATACAGTTACCACGCTCTGAGTGGATCCACATACACAAGTGCCCTTTGTCCACGAGTTTGAACCGATCGTGTCATTTCATAAGAAATGTAATCCCTTTGGATAGCATGCAGAACAAAGTTATTTGCTGTACCTCGGTACATGTAACAATATTAAACCTAAAACTGAAGCTAAAACCTAAAGCGCCTGTCACCTTCAGTGTTTACAACAACACGAAACCAGCAGGATCTTTCATCGGTCATACAAGCATTGTTTCATCCGTCGTTCGAGCTGTGCACATCGGCACAGTAAGTCATATTTTTGCAGGAATTCTTTCCTTTCTGTTTTCACAGAACTCGAGTTCTCCAATTGCACTTGTCCAGTTCTATGGAGAACAGAATTAGGCAATGTGACCATATTCAGCATGACATTCTCTGTAATGAACCATTTTCTGCATTCTGTATCTTCCTCGCTCCATCTACGGACTTTAACTGATTGTAGTTGATGGCGTATCTAAACCGAGCGGATAGCATGCAAACCCACGATTTCCACTGCACCTCGGAACATGTGATGATAATAGACGTAGTCTAACCTCACCTAACCGAATGATCTGACATAAGTAACAACTATGATCAGAGCTGAACATTCGTACTAAGATGACTATTAAGATTGTCCATGTACAAGACAAGGTACTGAGTGGGGGTTAACCACAAATGAACTGTTGGACAAATGCGAAGACATGGTGAGGAGTCGGCACAGGAGGAAGATCACAGTAAAACACCTGATATCGTATCGCGGACCGTATTGATGACCGTGCATGTGCATTACTGGAGTATAGACAATAGACAATAGACAATAGACAATAGGTGCAGGAGGAGGCCATTGGGCTCCTCGAGCCAGCACCGCCATTCAATGTGATCATCGCTGATCATTCTCAATCAGTACCCCCTTCCTGCCTTCCCCCCATACCCCCTGACCCCGATATCCTTCGGATCTCTATCTATCTCTCTCTTGAAAGCGTCCATAGAATTGGCCTCCACTGCCTTCTGAGGGAGAGAATTTCACAGATTTACAACTCTCTGAGTGGAAAACGTTTTCCTCATCTCCATTCCAAATGGCCTACCTCTTATTTTTAAACTGTAGCCCCTGGTTCTGGACTCCGCCAACATTGGGAAAATGTTTCCTGCCTCCAGCTTGTCCAATCCCTTAACAATCTTATATGATCGGGGACATGTCTGTCTAGACCGCGAGAAATAGCAGGGAGTTATAAATGGAGGCCAATCCATCTCACAGACCAGACGTTCCACCATTGAATCCATCTACACATCACGTTGGCTCGAAAAGAAGTCAGCCAACGTAATCAAATACTTTAAAAAAAAATTTTTTTAGGTCTCTTCCTCGGGGCGAGGCTCGTCTGCGGGGGCTTCCATCGCCCGGTGCGGCTCTGCCGCGGGACCTTCCATCTCTTTGCGGGGGCTGTGCGGGTCGGCCTCCACGGTAGGGGTCGAGCTGTCTGTCCGTGGGAGGGGCATGGGGGAAGAGAGAGGAAGTTTTTTGCCTCCATCACAGTGAGGGGTGTTTGGAGTCACTGTGATGGATGTTTGTGTTGTGGTTGTGCGTCTTGTGTTTTGTTTTCTTTTGGTCTGTGAATTTTGGCAAATTAATTTCGTTCGGTAAAACGAATGACAATAAAGCAATTCTGTTCTGTTCTGTTCAAAGGGGAGAGAGATACAGAGAGGGAGAGGGGTGAGAGAAGGAACGAAAAAGTAGTGAGAGCGAGGGAGAGGGGTGCGTTAGAGAGGGGATAGAGAGGGGGGTGGTTGTATAAAATATTAGTTTAATTTATTATTGTAAATGTATTCCTAAAAGAGGAGGGGAGAGAAAGAGGGGAGCGTGAGGGTGAAGGAAGGGGAGGGAGATAGAGTGGATAACAAATATTAGTTTAATTTATTGTTGATTCTAAAACTCTCTATTGTTTCTTTGTTTGTTCCTGAACTACATCCAAAACGGTACAGGATGCGCGACAATGTTAAGCTCACCTTGCTCATTGTTATACCTTTGGTGCTAATGGAAGAAGTTTCATTGAAATTGGTGTTATATTTTTTAAGTAATTCTCATTTTAAAGTTTAAATCTATCTACTAAGGATGGAGAGGGGAGGGACGGAGGGAGGGGAGGAGGGTGGTGAGAGGGGGAGGTGAGGGGGAGGGGGAGAGGGAGAGGAGAGGGGAGAGGGGTGGGGGTGAGGTGAGAGGAAGGGGAAGGAGAGGTTGCTGCACCAATGCAGGAGAGGTTTGGGCCCAACGGTTCCACTTATTTGTTACATATTGGAGTGGGAGAGAGAGTATCAAATATTAGTTTACTTTATTTTTGTAAAATAATTATAATAAATTGGAGGGGGGAGCGGGAGTGTGGGGTGGATAAAGGAGAGAGAGAGAGAGAGAGAGAGAGAGAGAGAGAGAGAGAGAGAGAGGAGAGAGAGAGAGAGAGAGAGGAGAGAGAGAGAGAGAGAGAGGAGAGAGAGAGGAGAGAGGGAGAGAGAGATAGAGAGAGGAGAGAGAGAGAGAGAGAGAGGAGAGAGAGAGGAGAGAGAGAGAGAGAGAGAGAGGGAGAGGAAGAGGAGAGAGAGAGAGAGAGGCGAGAGAGAGAGAGAGAGAGAGAGAGAGAGAGAGAGAGAGGAGTGAGAGGGGAGAGAGAGAGGAGGAGGAGAGAGGAGAGAGAGAGAGGAGAGAGGAGAGAGGAGGAGGAGAGAGAGAGAGAGAGAGAGAGAGAGAGAGGAGAGAGAGAGAGAGAAGAGAGAGAGTGAAGGGGGAGAGAGCGAGAGAGAGGGAAGAGATAAGAAAGAGAGGAGAGAAGGAGAGGAGGGTGAGGAGAGAGAGGGAGAGAGAGAAGAGGGAACGAGAACTGGGAGAAGAGAGAGAGAGAGAGAGGGAGAGAGAGATGAGAGAGA
>NC_135991.1:10549619-10577274 GCF_053455715.1 Rhinoraja longicauda | reverse complement strand
GCCTGGACTTAAAGGAGTCGATGGAGGGGGCAGTTCTGATGGGGAGAGGGATGCTCTTTCCACCCTCCCCCTCTCTCCCTCCCCCCTCCCCCCTCCCCCCTTTCCGCCCTCCCCTTCCCCCCCTCCCTCCCCTCCTCCCTCCTCCCTCCCTCCCCCTTCCCTCCCTCCCCTCCTCCCGGTTACAATGGAATCCCTACGAGGACGGGCCCAACGGGGAAAGTGGGGTACTGGGAAAAGGGGAGAGCCCCCTCCCTCCCCCTTCCCCCTCCCTCCCCCCTCCCTCCCCCCTACCCCTCCCTCCCCCCCTCCCTCCCCCTACCCCCTCACTCCCCCCCTTCCCCCCTCCCCTCCCCCCTCCCTCCCCCTCCCCTCCTCCCTCCACACCTCCCTCCTCCCTCCCTCCCCCTTCCCTCCCTCCCCTCCTCCCGGTTACAATGGAAACCCTACGAGGACGGGCCCAACGGGGAAAGAGGGGTACTGGGTAAAGGGGTGGTCCCCCTCCTCCCCCCCTTCCCCCCTCCCCTCCCCCTCCCTCCCCCTACCCCCCCTCCCTCCCTCCCCTCTCCCTCCCCCTACCCCCTCCCATCCCCCCTCCTTCCCCATCTCCCTCCACACCTCCCTCCTCCCTCCACACCTCCCTCCTCCCTCCCTCCCCCTTCCCTCCCTCCCGTCCTCCCGGTTACAATGGAAACCCTACGAGGACAGGCCCAACGGGGAAAGAGGGGAACTGGGAAAAGGGGAGGTCCCCCTCCTTCCCCCCTTCCCCCCTCCCCTCCCCTCCCAAACAGTTCACAGTACCTCCTCAATTAGCCTCAAAAGCTAGGGAGTAGAAATAGGTTTTGAGCCTGGACTTAAAGGAGTCGATGGAGGAGGCAGTTCTGATGGGGAGAGGGATGCTCTTTCAACCCTCCCCCCTCCCCCCCCCTCCCCCCTTTCCACCCTCCCCTTCCCCCCCTCCCTCCCCTCCTCCCTCCTCCCTCCCTCCCTCCCTCCCCTCCTCCCGGTTACAATGGAAACCCTACAAGGACGGGCACAACGGGGAAAGAGGGGTACTGGGAAAAGGGGAGGTCCTCCTCCCTCCCCCCCCTTCCCTCTCCCCTTCCCCCCTCCCCCTTCCCCCTCCCCCTCCCTCCCTCCCCCCCTCCCTCCCCCCTACCCCCTCCCTCCCCTCTCCCTCCCCCTCCCCTCCCCCCTCCCATCCCACAACGGGTAAAGAGGGGTACTGGGAAAACAGGTGGTCCCCCTCCCCCCTCCCTCCCCCCCTCCCTCCCCGCCTCCCGGTTACAATGGAATCCCTACGAGGACGGGCCCAACGGGGAAAGTGGGGTACTGGGAAAAGGGGAGAGCCCCCTCCCTCCCCCCTTCCCCCTCCCTCCCCCTCCCTCCCCCTCCCCCCTACCCCCCCTCCCCTCTCCCCCTCCCTCCCCCTCCTTCCCCCTACCCCCTCACTCCCCCCTTCCCCCCTCCCCTCCCCCCCTCCCTCCCCCTCCCCACCTCCCTCCTCCCTCCCTCCCCCTTCCCTCCCTCCCCTCCTCCCGGTTACAATGGAAACCCTACGAGGACGGACCCAATGGGGAAAGAGGGGTACTGGGTAAAGGGGAGGTCCCCCTCCTCCCCCCTTCCCCCTCCCCTCCCCCTCCCTCCCCCTACCCCCCTCCCTCCCTCCCCTCTCCCTCCCCCTACCCCATCCCCTCCCCCCTCCTTCCCCATCTCCCTCCACACCTCCCTCCTCCCTCCACACCTCCCTCCTCCCTCCCTCCCCTTCCCTCCCTCCCGTCCTCCCGGTTACAATGGAAACCCTACGAGGACAGGCCCAACGGGGAAAGAGGGGAACTGGGAAAAGGGGAGGTCCCCCTCCTTCCCCCCTTCCCCCCTCCCCTCCCCTCCCAAACAGTTCACAGTACCTCCTCAATTAGCCTCAAAAGCTAGGGAGTAGAAATAGGTTTTGAGCATGGACTTAAAGGAGTCGATGGAGGAGGCAGTTCTGATGGGGAGAGGGATGCTCTTTCAAACCTTCCCCTCTCTCCCTCCCCCCACCCCCCCCTCCCCCCTTTCCGCCCTCCCCTTCCCCCCTCCCTCCCCACCTCCCTCCTCCCTCCCTCCCCCTCCTCCCTCCCCTCCTCCCGGTTACAATGGAAACCCTACAAGGACGGGCACAACGGGGAAAGAGGGGTACTGGGAAAAGGGGAGGTCCTCCTCCCTCCCCCCCTTCCCTCTCCCCTTCCCCCCTCCCCCTTCCCCCCTCCCCTCCCCCCTCCCTCCCCCCTACCCCCTCCCTCCCCTCTCCCTCCCCCCTCCCCTCCCCCCTCCCATCCCACAACGGGTAAAGAGGGGTACTGGGAAAACAGGTGGTCCCCCTCCCCCCTCCCTCCCCGCCTCCCGGTTACAATGGAAACCCTACGAGGACGGGCCCAACGGGCCCACTTGGGTCTAGTTTTATAATAAATTCAACAATAAATTAAACTAATATTTTTTAACTGCTCTCGCTCCCTCCCCTTCCTTTCCCCTCACTCTTTTCCCCCTCATTCTCTCCCCTCCAATAAAAAAATAACATAAACTAATATTTGATACAACCTCACCCCTCTCTCCCTTCTCTTTCTCATTCACTCCTCTCTCCCCGTCTCTCTCCCCCTCCAAACCATTGCCGCTCATTCCCCTCTTTCTCGCCCCCTTTCTCTCTGCCCTCCCTCTCTTCCTGTCACCTCTCTGCCCTCTTCCTTCTTTCTCTCTCCCCTGTGTCTACCTCCCTCCACTCATTCTGTCCCCTCTCTCCCCTTCTCTCACTCCCCTGTCTCTCCCCTCCCCCTCTCTGCCCTGTGCCCTCTCTCACTCTCTCTACCCTCTCTCCCTCTCCCCTCTCTCCCCTCTCTCCCCTCTCTCTAACTCCCCTCTCTCCCTCTCCCACTACATCTCTCCCCTCTCTCTCTGCTCTCTCTCTCCGCCCTCTCTCCCCCTCTCCCTCCACCCTCTTTCTCTCCCCACCACTTTATATAATCACTTACAATAATAAATTAAACTAATATTTGATCCCCCCTCTCCCTCACTCTGTCATGCTCTCTGTCCCCTTTCTCCGATCTCACTCCCCCACTCACTCCTCTAGTCTCTCCTTCTCTACCCGTCTCTCTCGCCCCCACTCTCTCTCGATCTTGCTTTCTCTCCCCTCTCTCTCTCTTTCTCTCCACTCTCTGAAACCTCGCTCTCTCTCTTTCACTCTCCCTTTCTCTCCCGCCTCTCACCTCCATTTTGCAAGAATACATTTACAAACAAAATAAACAAAACTAATATTTGATACCACCTCACCCCTCTCTCCCTCCCCCTCTCCCCCTCTTCCGTTCTCTCTCTCTTCCTCTCCCCTCTTTCCCCCCTCTCTCCCCCCTCTCTCTCTCTCTCCACTCTCTCCCTCTCGTCAATAGTCAATCAATAGTCGTTTATTTGTCACATAATCATAAACTAACACCAAACAAAAGAAACATGCATCACAGTGAGTCTCCTCCACTCCCTCCTCACGGCGATGGAAGGCCAGAATGTCTTTTTCTCTTCCCTGCCGTCTTCTCCCGCGGTCAGGCTGTTGGAGTTGCCACGTCGGGGCGGTCAGGGCCCCCGACATTGAAGCCCCCGCCGGGCGGTGAAAGGAAAGCGGCGGGACGAACCAAGCCTCGCGATTCGGGGCGGGCGAAGACGCTGTCGCTGCCGTTGCCGGAGGTCCCGATGTCGGCCCCCACCCAGGGGCCTGTGGGCTTCCGACATCCACGCGGCCCGCGCCGGAGCCTCCGCAGACGAGTCGCAGCCGCTCCCGCAGCATCCGCAGGCAGCCAGCGCCGCAGGTGGCGAGTCCGGGCCGTGGGCTCTGCGAACCAGAGCCCAGGTGGTCCCAGGTGCATGGCCGGTGGTAGGCCGCAGCGGGAACGGAGACACAGAAACAAAGGTCGCGTCTCCGTTCGGGAGAGAGAATTTTACAGTTCCCGCCCTCTCCCTCTCTCTTTCTCAAACTCTCTCTCCCTTTATCTCTCCCCTTTCTCTCTCCCATCTCTCTCTCTCCCTCTCACCCCTCTCTTCCTCCCCCTATCTCTTTCTCTCTCCCCTCTGTCTTCCCCCTCTCTCAACCCTCTCCCTCCCCTCTCTCCCACCCCCCTCGCTCTGTTCCAAAACACCACCACCAATCCAGTGTAGATGTTGACCATCATGTGGACTCTGGATAAATGGGGGGGGGTGGTGCTGTTTCGTAGATACGGGGAGGATACGGCCTTGTTCTCTCCCCTTCATCTCCACCTCTCCCTCTCCCCCCTCCAATTTATTATAATTATTTTACAGGAATAAAGTAAACAAATATTTGATATTCTCTCTCTCCCACCACAATATGTAACAAATAAGTGGACACGTTGGGCCCAAACCTCTCCTGCATTGGTGCAGTCTCCTTCCCCTTCCTCTCACCTCACCCCCACCCCTCTCCCCTCCCCTTCCCTCTCCTTCTCCCCCCTAACCTCCCCCTCTCAACCCCCCCCCCTCCATCCCTCCCTCCGTCCCTCCCCTCTCCATCCCTAGTAGATAGATTTAAACTTTAACATGAGAATTACTTTAAAAATATTACAACAATTTCAATGAAACTTCTTCCATTTGCACCAAAGGGATAACAGTGAGCAAGGTGGGCCTAACATTGTCGTGCAATCCTGTACCGTTTTGGATGTAGTTCAGGAACACACAAACAAACAAACGAGAGTTTTAATATCAACAATAAATTAAACTAATATTTGTTATCCATTCTGTCTCCCTCCCCTTCCTTCACCCTCACTCTCCCCTCTTTCTCTCCCCCTCCTCTTTTAGGAATACATTTACAATAATAAATTAAACGAAACTATTATCTCCCTCTCCCCTCTCTCCCGCTCCCCTCTCTCTCTCGCCCTCTCTACTTTCTCTTTCCCTCTCTCTGCCCTCTCCCTCTCTGTATCTCTCTCCCCTTTGAACAGAACAGAACAGAACAGAATAGCTTTATTGTCATTCGTTTTACCGAACGAAATTAATTTGCCAGCAGTCACAGAGCAAAAAAACAAAAAACACAAGACACACAACCCCAACACAAACATCTATCACAGTGACTCCAAACACCCCCTCACTGTGATGGAGGCAAAAAATACTTCCTCTCTCTTCCCCCATGCCCCTCCCACGGACAGACAGCTCGACCCCTACCGAGGCGACCGACCCGCACAGCCCCCTCAAGGAGATGGAAGGTCCCGCGGCCGAGCCGCACCGGGCGCTGTTAAGTCCCGCGGCCGAGCCGCACCGGCGATGGTAAGTCCCGCGGCCGCGCCGCACCGGGCGATGGAACGCCCCGCGGCCGAGCCTCGCCCGGAGGAAGAGACCTAAAAGAAAATAATAATAATAATAATAATAATAATAATAATAATATTTGATTACGTTGGCTGATTTCTTTTCGAGCCAACGTGATGTGTAGATGGAGTCAATGGTGGAACGTCTGGTCTGTGTGATAGATTGGCCTCCCTTTATAACTCCCTGCAATTTCTCGCGGTCTAGACAGACATGTCCCCGATCATATAAGATTATTAAGGGATTGGACACGCTGGAGGCAGGAAACATGTTCCCAATGTTGGGGAGTCCAGAACCAGGGGCTACAGTTTAAAAATAAGAGGTGGGCCATTTGGAATGGAGGTGAGGGAAACGTTTTTCACTCAGAGAGTTGTAAATCTGTGGAATTCTCTCCCTCAGAAGGCAGTGGATGCCAATTCTATGGACGCTTTCAAGAGAGATCTAGATAGAGCTCTTAAAGATAGCGGAGTCAGGGGGTATGGGGAGAAGGCAGGAACGGGGTACTGATTGAGAATGATCAGCCATGATCACATTGATTTGCGGTGCGTACAGGCTAGAAGGGCTGAATGGCCTACTCCTGCACCTATTATCTATTGTCTATTATCTATACTCTAGTAATGCACATGCACGGTCATTAATACGGTCCGCGATAAGGTATCAGATGTTTTACTGTGATCTTCCTCCTGTGCCGACTCCTCACCATGTCTTCGCATTTGCGCAACAGTTCATTTGTCGTTAACCCCCACTCAGTACCTTCTTTTGTACATCAATACAGTTTGTGTTACATGGAAAATCTTAGTAGTCATCTTAGTTCGAATATTCAGCTCTGATCATAATTGTTACTTATGTCAGATCATTAGGTTAGGTGAGGTTAGACTACGTCTATTATCATCACATGTTCCGAGGTGCAGTGAAAGGCGTGGGTTTGCACGCTATCCATTCAGATCAGTTATACCATCAGTTACAATCAGTTAAAGTCCTGGAGATTGAGCGAGGAAGATGCAGAATGCAGAATATAGTTTATTGCATAGAATATCATGCTGAATATTGTCACGTTGCGTTCTCCGTAGAACTGCACACGTGCAGTTGGATAACTCGATGTCTGTGAAAACAGAAAGCAAAGAATTCGTGCAAAAATATTATTTACTGTGCCGAGGTGCACAGCTAGAACGACGGATGAAGCAATGCTTCTATGACCCATGAAAGATCCTGCTGGTTTGGTGTTGTTGTGGCTACTGAAGGTGACAGACGCTTTAGGTTTTAGCTTCAGTTTTAGGATTAATATTGTTACATGTACCGAGGTACAGCAAACAACTTTGTTCTGCATGCTATCCAAAGAGATTACATTTCTTATGAAATGACACTATCGGTTCAAGCTCGTGGACAAAGGGCACTTGTGTATTCGGATCCACTCAGAGCGTGGTAAGTGTATGGATTCGCACAGCGGGTAGCAGACATTTAGAATAAGGTGCAAAAGGAGGTAGTTGAAATAGAAACTATAACATCATTTAAAATACATTTGGACAACCACATCTAGGAAGAGGTGAGAGTGATTCACGGCAACGGCGGCAGTTGGGACGTTGTAAATGGGGTACATTGATCGGCGTTGGCATGCTGGGTGGAAGGAACTATCCCGGCGGTGTATGACACATGACAATAGATAGAGCAAAGTGGAAGTTACAGCGTGCAGAATCCACGTATCAGCACTGCAGCGCATGGTTGTACATCTGTACCCCAGACGAAGTTCAATGTCCATGATGGGGGTAGAGGGAATTGAATAGTATCCTATCCTATGGAGGGACCGTTCATAAGCCCAATAACGGAGGAGATAAACCTATTCCTAAGTCTGGTGATGCGCGCTTTCAAGTATCTCTCCCATTTTCCGGATTGGAGTTGGGGAAAGAAGAACTGAGTGGGGTTGGCCAAGTCTTTGATTATGTTGGGTGTTTGGGTAATGTTATGTAGCGTGGAATGTAGATGGATAATATGATTGGTCTGCGGTCTCTAATAGACTGGGCTATATTTACAACCCTCTGCAATTTCGCGCGGTTCCGGCAGAGTTATTCCCAAACTAATCTGCTATGAAATGTGACAATATGCTTGGAGAAACATTGAAAATAGGTGCAGGAAGAGGACATTTGGACCTTAGATCCAGCATCGCCGTTCATTGTGATCATGGCTCATCATCCAGAAGCAGTAACCTATGCCTGCCTTCTCCCCATATCCCTTGATTCCACTAGCCCCTAGAGCTCTATCTAACTATCTTTCAAATTCATCAAAGTGAATTGACCTCCACTGCCCTCTGTGGCAGAGAAATCGACAAATTCACAACTCTCTGGGTGAATAAGTTTCTTCTCACCTCAGTTTTAAATGGCCTCCCCTTTATTCTGTTACCGTATTTTCACAAGGGTAACAGGGGACATAATAATTGTCTTTTTGTTTTCGTTTGTGTGCCTTCTAGGGTGTCGCTTCAATGTGATTGCTCCACGTCAGAGTGGCAAGATTTATAAGAAACTGAAGGAAGGAATTTACACTCAAACGGTGGTGGGTACATGGGACATGCAGTCGAAGGAGTTAGTGGTGAAGTGTTCCAGAGCCAGAACGTTTGGAAATACAGATGCCAATGAGACAGTAGCAATAAATAATTAGGTCGCTGTTGTGCAATAAATGTTGAGCAGGAACTGATTCTGCAACAATATTCAGGTGCGCCGACGAGCAGCACCGATATTGCTTTGAGTTTGAAAGTTGATACCACACTGCATGTTGTTCGTCAATATCGGAGTTATAATGAGATCATTAACTTCTGACATAACATATATTCCTTCTCTCCGCGGATGTCTTCTGACATCTGAGTATATCCTGACCTCCTCTTGTATTTCAGATGCTGGAGAATTACTACGGCCCGCAACCCAGTATCAGTGTGTGTTTGGTTTTCTTACTTCCGTCCGCACATTTCACCTTCTCCTCGCCATTGCCCAACAATCAATTTCTGGTTAATGGCCACTCATCACCTTCTCTTTTATATCAACACTGCCTGCGTCTCGTGTACAATCTTAGTCAGCATCGTAGTACGACCATTCTCGCTCTGATCAGAGTTGTTATTTATCTCAGGTCATTTAGTCAGGGTAGGTCTATTATTATCACACGTAACGAGGTGCAGTGCAAAGTTTTGTTTTACATGCTTTTCACTCAGTTCACACAAAAACAATCTGTGTAAAGACAAGTACAATAGATCGGGTTGAGGGGAAGATACAGAATGAAGAATATAGTTCATGACACAGAATATCTTTCTGCATGTAGTTTTATAATTTCCACCAAACCCAGACTTGTCAGGGTATTTGGAATAACTAACAATCTTTTGTCAAGCCACCTTGCATAATTCCAGTCCACCGTTGTTCTGGGAGCTACATCTTTGCATTTGATGAACGAGATATCGGTAGGAACACCAATCCTTTTTTGAACCCGATGTAAAATTCGTATTAAACTGTGCCGATATGCATAGGTAAATACAATACAATACAATACAATACAATATATCTTTATTGTCATTGTGCAGGGGTACAACGAGATTGGGAATGCGCCTCCCATACGATGCAATAATTTAATTAATTTAAACAACAACAACCCAACGAAACAGATTGTAACAGTTTTAAGACAGAATAAATTGCAAGTAGATTTGTACCGGTTCACTGTGCGATATGACCATCCGGCTCAGCAGGACCGGTTCATAGCAGCTATGGACCTGGGGATGAAGCTGTTCCTGAGTCTGGAGGTGCGGGCGTAGAATGCCTTGTATCGTCTGCCCGATGGAAGGAGTTCGAGCAGGCTGTTGCAGGGGTGTGAAAAGTCTTTGTGGATGCTGGTGGCTTTTCTGAGGGAAAGAATACAATGCTTCTATTAACTATGAAGCCTCCTTGGTTTGTAAAGATGTAAACAATTCAGTTGAAAGGTGGATTGAGATTTAGGCTTCAGGTTCACATTCATTGTTGTCACGTGTGTCGAGGCGCATGAATAACGTTGTTTTACATGCGATCTAAACGGATTAAATACGATATACAGATGTTATCAATTCAAACTCAAGAACAATAGATAAAGCAAAGGGAAGATACAGAATGCAGAACATAGTTCGCAGTATGGTGGCGCATCTGTTCCATAGAAAAATATCCGCCATGGAGTAGGGATGACAGACCGTACTATCCGTACGTACGTACTATCGTGAAGGTGACAGGTTAGACCATCTGATCAACTGTTGGTCCTTTGAGGGCCACTTTTTATTCGAGGGACAAATCATGACTTCAATCTCTGCACCGAGTTGAAGATCCGTATCGCGCTCTTTAAATGAGATAACGTCAACGCATAATAGTTTATGGAGTATGTGCTGGTAAATGGGACTTATTAATTGGAAATCGTAGACAAGGATAGTTGCTGGGCTGTTTCTCTGCCGTGTGACTCGTGGCTCTCGGTTCAGTCAATGTACTTTTTTCCCCCATTTGTGGTATCACCGTTGTTAGTTAAAGCAGGGCTTCGCTCATAATTATCTTTATAGTCTGAGCTCTAGGTGGAGTTAAGTTCTATGTTCCTTGGGTGGCAGGAGGCTGGGAGAAGTGGGGGGGGGGGTAATCTTACAAAGGTTTATAAATTGTGAGGGGAATAAATAGTGTGGATGCACTGTCATTTACCCAGAATGGAGAAGCAAATAACAGAGGTCAGAGGGTTAAGAGAGGCAAGATTTACAAGGAACTGGAAGGAAAGACCTTAACACTCAGATGGTGATGGGTATAAAGAACGTGCTTTCAGTAACGGTAGTTGAGATATGTTGAAGATGGTGCATTTATACAGCCACAACATTTGGAATATAGCTACCAAATCGACTTTAGCAATATTTAAGCCTTATCGGCTATTTCTATTTCTATTGTTCGGCTTGAACTGATTTTGTAGCAATGTTCAGGTGCGATGGCGATGTAATTTACACTCTAACTCAAGTGCGCTTGAGTTGTGCGAAATATGCCTTTGTTTTGGACTATCAGTTCTTTTATTAGGTCACTCACTTCGGACATTCGATACGTTTTCCTCACTCCACGGGTGTCATCTGAGCCTTCTGCGTTCATCTTGCTTCACACTTGTATTTCAGAATCCCGGCAATTACTACGGTCCAGGTGATATGGGAATGAGTGTAGGGCTAGGGCGATGCCATCGTCCGTGGACCTGTTGTGACGGTAGGCGAACTGCAGTGGGTCAAGGCCCCTGGGTAGACTGGATATAATGCGTTCCATTACAACCCTCCCAAAACATTTCATGATGGTGGATGTCAAGGCCACTGTTCGGTGGTCGTTTAAACTTGTGGTCTTGCCTTTCCTCGACACTGGAATGATGGTGGTCTTCAAGAAGCATCTGGGTACCTGATAACGGAGTAGGGAGAGAACAAAGATGTCCACGAATACAGCTGCTAGCGTTTTCGCGCAGCTACTAAGGACACGGCCAGGAACTCCGTCTGGGCCTGTTGCTTTTCGTGGATTTACCCTCAGGAAGGACGCTCTAACCTCTTAAACTGTCACACTGGAGAGAGCCACACCGGAGTCTGAAGAGCTAGAAGTCACCTTCTGCTCGAAACGGGCATACAAAGTATTCAGTTCATCAGGTGGGTTTGCACCATCACCACAGTGGCTAAACATTCTTTGCATCCATTGCTCTGAATCAGACCGTGCCACATTCTCCGTGTGTGACCCAGAGAATATACTGGGACGCAGGTTTGAACCGGTATTGCCTCTTGGCATCCTTGATGGCTTTGCGGAGACCACAGCGTGACTCCTTGGACCACTTGGGATCGTTTGACTTTTGTGCATCGGACCTGTGAATGTACATCCATGGTTTCCGGTTGGGGAGCACTCGGATTGACTTCGGCGGCACACAGTCTTCCACTCACTTGTTGATGAAGTCAGTCACGGCAGGGGCGCACTCATTCAGGTTAGCTGCAGAATCACTGACTGCTGACTTAAAGCAGTCGCGTAAGATGTCATCCGCGTCCGTTGTCTAGCTTTTTACAATTCTCTGTATCAGATTCTCCTGCTTCAATTGTTGTTGCTTGTTGGCAGAGAGCAGAAGCACAGCTCGGTGGTCCAATTTCCCTGAAATGTGGCCGAGGGACAGGGCGATATGGAACAATCCCTACAGGATGGATGAGGCGAGCCTGGACGTGGGAACACATAGAATGCACTGAAGGGACACAGTGGAACAGGTCAATGCTGAGTAATGTTCCTAGCTCCAGTTTGCTCATTGTATTTTTTATTTACAAGGGTGGATGGGCGTATGTTCCTGTGTGTATCTTCTCACACACCGTGGAAGTTCTTTGATGGAGTCCATCAGGAGCATACATAGAGCTAGGAACACCAGCAGACAGGGACGGGAAAACATAGAAAGATAGAGACATGAATACTCACAGAGAGAAGTAGGGACATTCATGGAAACAGACAGGACCCTCCATTAATTCGTCAATAGGTTTGCCCTCTCCTGATTTCCCATTTGCAGGCGCACTCCCCTATTTCCACATTTACAGTTTCCCTCCGCTAATTTCATATTTGTTGTTTATCCACCCGCCATACTTCAATAACGGTGCACCCGCAAATCCCCATTTGTGGTGCCCTCCCCTAATTGACCATTTACCGGTGCTCTCCCGTAATTACCATATATAAGGACCTTCCCCTAAACGACCATTTAATGTGATGCCTCAAACTTCACCAAGTCCTTAATTTGAGTAGTTGAGTGTATAATCACAGTACCGTCGATAAAATGCACAGAAAAACAAGTGAGAAGATGTGTGGTCGGTTGGAAGGATGACGTGTGTTCCACTCCGCAAGAAAGATGCAACGAGATGGAATTGGCCCCCAGGTGAAGACAACAAGCAAACCAAACAGAAGGACAACTGGTTTAAACTTGCCTCATTGTCCGGAGTGGCTTCCAAATCAGTAGATACTGGGATCCGAAAGCAGCGCTAAAGCCCCCATTCTGACCACAACGAACAGTGAAAGGCTAGTTTCGCTAAAGGAAACCAATGAGAAAATATAAAATGTGATCAAGTATCCGTGGTTAAGGATGCAAGAAGCAATATCGAACTCAGGTTCGTGCTACATGTTACAAGCGTGTGAAGATCTCAAGATAGTTTATCGAAATCTCACAAATAGACTGCAGTGAATGGATCTGTAAAATGCACATTTTATATTTTACAACCAGAATGCAGAAACTTACCAGGTTATCAACGGAACTTTCAGCCAATTAATTCATCTAAATGAAACTGCTTCTTGTATGTTTGCTAAGATGTTGATGTCTTCGGGTGAAGCTGCCACTGCGGTAGCATTCGGTTTGAGTTAAGGGAGAGAGCTCCAATGAGAATGAAAGACGTGACAACCCAGAGACCCTGAAAATGCATTTTCCATATATAGACAATAGACAATAGGTGCAGGAAGTGGACATTCGGCCCTTCGAGCCAGCACCGCCATTCAATGTGATCATGGCTGATCATTCTCAATCAGTACCCCGTTCCTGCCTTCTCCCCATACCCCCTGACTCAGCTATCCTTAAGAGCTCTATCCAGCTCTCTCTTGAATGCATTCAGAGAATTGGCCTTCACTGCCTTCTGAGGCAGAGAATTCCATAAATGCACAACTCTCTGACTGAAAAAGTTTTTCCTCATCTCAGTTCTAAATGGCCTACCCCTTATTCTTAAACTGTGGCCCCTTGTTCTGGACTCCCCCAACATTGGGAACATGTTTCCTGCCTCTATCGTGTCCAACGCCTTAATAATCTTATACGTTTCGATAAGATCTCCACTCATCCTTCTAAATTCCAGTGTATAAAAGCCTAGTCGCTCCAGTCTTTCAACATATGATAGTTCCGCCATTCCGGGAATTAACCTAGTAAACCTACGCTGCACGCCCTCAACGTCCAATTCGAGTTTAGTTGTGATTTATAGGTTTCTGTCGTTTGAATATAGCACGTCCCTGCTCAACATTTATTATCTGTCCCGCACCATGGAGATAAAGAATGTAGATACAAGGAACAGGAGATGCTGGTTTACATTGAACACACAGCAGGTCACGAGAGATTCATGGAATCTACAAACCGAATTAACCATTCCACATGAACGTAAACTTTATGACTGCAGGTCCGTGACTATTGACATACACAGCGGTGGGACAATTGCTGTCTGTCATCTATCTCAACGAATTGATTCAGAAGGTGCAAGGAATGATTACTAACTTTACAAATAAAATTTAAGGCAGTTGGGATGGTAGATTACCAAGATGCATATTAAGAATGACGTTGGGATTTTGATCATCTGGGAATGTGGGCGGTGGAATAGCGTGCGGCATTTAGTTTGGATATCTGTGATTTGCTTTATTGATGTAAGTCAGTCCAGGTCCATCCCGGTGATCTGTTCGACGCTGCGGAGTACTGTCGAACAGGTAGATCGAGGAGTGCACGTCACAGATCACTGGATTTTGAGTCCCCGGTGGAAACGATGGTAGTGAAGTTTTGGCACGATGTCTTTCATTTGTTACGGCAGATGTTGGGACGTTATATCACAGTTTACAAGACGTTGGCGAGGCCGCGCTTGTTTGCAGTTCCCTTGCCGTCCACTTGATGTCGCCATTATTCAAAAGCTCCAAATTGCATAATACCCAGGATATTATTCCCCAGATATGGTTCTGTGCTTCATTGGTTCAGAAGCCAAAATCAGGACATCGAACAGCTCGCTTCAATTAATACTAGATGTTATTTATTTGTTTAAAGTATTTGTCAACCAGGCCAGATAGATTCTAAATGATGCCCCACCGTGGACAGTCCTGAAAGCACAATAATGCTGATAAGTGTGAGGTGCTGCATTTTGGTAGGACAAATCAAAATAGGACGTACAGGGTAAATGGTAGGGAATTGAGGAATGCAGTGGAACAGAGGGATCTGGGAATAACTGTGCATTGTTCCCTGAAGGTGGAATCTCATGTGGATAGGGTGGTGAAGAAGGCGTTTGGTATGCTTGCCTTTATAAATCAGAGCATCGAGTATAGAAGTTGGGATGTAATGTTGAAATTGTACAGGGCATTGGTGAGGCCGAATCTGGAGTATGGTGTGCAGTTCTGGTCGCCAAATTATAGGAAGGATGTCGACAAAATGGAGAGGGTACAGAGGAGATTTACTAGAATGTTGCCTGGGTTTCAGCACTTAGGCTACAGAGAGAGGTTGAATAGGTTGGGTCATTATTCTTTGGAGCGTAGAAGGTTGAGGGGGGACTTGATAGAGGTTTTTAAAATTTTGAGAGGGACGGACAGAGTTGACGTGGGTAGGCTTTTCCCTTTGAGAGTGGGGAAGATTCCAACAAGGGGACATAGCTTCAGAATTGAGGGACAAAGGTTTAGGGGTAACATGAGGGGGAACTTCTTTACTCAGAGGGTTGTGGCTGTATGGAATGGGCTTCCGGTGGAAGTGGTGGAGGCTGGCTCGATTTTATTATTTAAGAGTAAATTGGATAGGTATATGGATAGGAGGGGATTGGAGGGTTATGGTCTGAGTGCAGGTAGATGAGACTAGGTCAGGGAGAATGGTCGGCGTGGACTGGTAGGGCCGGACAGGCCTGTTTCCATGCTGTAGTTGTTATATGTTATATATGTTATAGAGGCTGACTGCCTACATAGTGTCTGAGACTCTTACAGTCAAACAATTACGATGCTATTTATAGAGTTATAGTCAAACAGCACGAACAAAGTCCTTTTGGAACCGGATGCCGAGGCCGAGCAATACGTCCAAATAATTTAGTCCAACTTCCCCACGTTATTTCCATGGCCCACCATCCATTTTTATCCATCTATTCTTTCAAATGTCTCTTGTACATTCTAATCGAAGCACATCTCTTCAGCTTCATCTGGCACCCAGTTCCACCTACCCACAACTTTCTGTGTAGCCGAGTTGCCTCTCAGGTCTCTTCTGACGCCATCGTCTCTCCATTGAAAACTATGTTATCCAGCTCCAGACTCTCCATCCTCGAAAAACGACAGCACCGTCTTCCTTTCCTATGCCCCTAATGATGATATATACTTCCGTAATGTCACCGGTCAACCATCTACACTGCGTGGAAAACTTTCCAACTTGTCCGGCTGCTCTAAGTCTAAAGCCCTCCCTTCCAGGGAACAACGTGTGATTCCCCCCCCCCCCCCCCCGACGTTCTCTGTTGAATGTATTCCTTCCAATAGCTCGAAGACCCGAACTGCGCTCAGTGCTGGAAGTTTGGTCCCACGAATGCTACGTATAGTTCAGGCGACCACCTGGAATATTAAGTGCCGTAACTTTCACCTACCGGAGCATTTCATCCCTATCAACGCGTCTACGATCACATAACACCCAAACACAAACGTAAGGTGCCAGTGGACGAATTATACTCGGTCATGAACTACCTTTCAGGTCTAAACTCTGATGCCCTGCTCATTATCTGCGGTGACATCAATCAATCCAACTTCAGGGGTGCAGTGGTATCTAAACTCAGCAAGCCTATTGTCTCACACTGGGCATCCGCTCTCTGGGTTACACCACCATCTAGAATGCCTAGAGTTCCTGAGCATCAGCCGTGCTTTCATTGGCAGCATGCAGAAGGAAATGTTTATGGCAAATGAAAGTGGAAAAATGGGGTCCCACAATCCTGTGTAGGTCTACAAGACGACGGTGGAGAGAGTCAAAATCTTCAAATTATTGGACGTGCATATCTCTGAAAATCTTTCCTGGACCCGGCACATTAATGCAATGATAAAGAAAGCTCATCAATGTCTCTACTTTCTGAGCAGATTCGGTCTGTCAATTCTCTTGGATTTCTACACTTCTGCAGTGGAGAGCATATTGCCCGGTTGCATCACGGTCTGGTTCGACAACTTGAAGGCCCAAGAGTGAGGAAGACTGCAAAAAGTAAGTACTAGCCAGTGGGTATATCAAGGGTACTGAGCTCCCAACCATCGAGGGATCTACAGAAGTTGCTGACTCAAAGAGTCAGACAGCTTCATCAGTGACACAGGCGACACACTCATTTCACTCCTGCCATCGGAATGAAAAGATAGGAGGCTGAAAAGTCTAGATTCAGTACCAGCTTCTTCCCTACAACCATGAGGCCATTAAACACTACAAACTCCAAACGAATTTTGAAGATTTTGAGAGGTGCCTGTGTCCTGGACTTTCTCACCGCCAGGCCCCAAGTGGTAAGGATGGGGGAATACATATCGAGCCCCCTCACCCTGAAAATAGGACCCCCAGGGTTGCGTCCTTAGCCCCCAGTAGAGAGCATCCTGTCCGGCAACATTACAGTCTGGTTTGGGAACAGCTCTGCCCAGGACAGTATAGCCCTGCAGAGAGTAGTGCGTTCGGCAGAACGCACCATGGGAACTACACTCGTCCCCTGCAGGATCTATACATCAGGAGGTGCAGATCCAGAGCAAGCAAGATTGTGAGGGACCCCTACCACCCCAGTAACGGACTGTTCCAGCTGCTATGGTCAGGCAAACGCCTCCGCTGTCACGCTGTGAAAACGGAGAGGATGAGACGGAGTTTCTTCCCACAGGCCACCAGGGCTGTTAACTTTTATAACTCCAGGGACCAAATTATCTATATATTAACTTATTAACTTTATTTATATGCTGTAACTGTAATTCTTTTTTGAGCACAATCCGCAAGCATTGCCACTTTCATTTCACTGCACATCGTGTATGTGCATGTGGCAAATAAACTTGACTTGACTTGACTTGACCACATAGAATTGGGAAATTGCTTTTTTGTTGCACTATGTTTGCTTGTTTACTTCTTCATATATTGTTTTTATTAGCACTGTGTATGCATATACTTTCGTGATGCTGCAAGTAACACTTTCCCTGTTCTATTTCCGACTTGTGACCATAAAACATCCCTGACACGACTCTTGATCCCTCCCATTGGCCATCTAACAAGAGCTAACGAGTCTGTTGCTACTCTCGGGTTACAGACAGGGATTTCAGAACATGGCGCCAATAGAATTGTAAGACAGCAGTGGTTAGTACACAACAAGATCTACTTCAGGTTTGTCTTGAGAAGATGTACTGGAAAATGATTTGAGCACAGGATTAAAGAGGTCCTTCTGTAGTTGTATAGGACCCTGGTGAGACCACATCTGCAGTATTGTGTGCCGTACTGGTCTCCAAATCTGAGGAAGGACATCCTTGCTCTTTAGGCAGTTCAGCGTGGGCTCACGAAGTTAATCTCCGGAATGGCGGGACTGTCATATAAGGAAAGATTGGAAAGACTGGGCTTGTATTCACTGGAGTTTAGAAGGATGAGAGGGGGTCTTACAGAAACGTATACAATTATAAAAGTAATGGACGAGGTAGATGCAGGAAAAATTTTCCCAATTTTGGGGGGTCGAGAACCAGGGGGCACAGTCTAAGAATAAAGGGGAGGCCATTTAAAACTGAGGTGGGAAGGAACTTTTTCACCCAGAGAGTTGTCAATTTGTGGAATTCTCTGCCACAGAAGGCAGTGGAGGCCAAGCCTCGATTCCCAGCAACATCCTCGTAAATCTTCTCTACATTTTTTAGCATTATGACATATTTGACTAAGGTAAATTATCGGAAAACGGCCGGTAAATTACCGGCAATCGTCCAAATGTGGTCCCTGGCCGAGTTTTTAAATCGTGCGCCAATCAATGGGCCACGCTATTCGCCGAGATCTCCACCCTCTTGCCATTGAATATCGCCATCTGCAGTCCCCACCTTCTTCACGAAAATGTCCATCTTTCCAGTTCCCAAAAGATTAGATGACTTGCATCAATAATTACCACCCAGTAGTTTACCAAATACTACGCATCGCACTTTCAGGCATTCCTGGTCCCATTTCTCCTGATCATCTTGAACCTGATGTGATCTTCGATAAGCCCCTTCACTATCACCTACACTAGCGATCTAGCATCGTCAGCAAATGTGCTAGCCATTTAAAAAATATTGTGAGCTATATCTTTAACATAGATGAAAAACGAAAGTGGGCCCATCATCAATCCCCGTTGTGCACTTGTTCCGCCAGCGGCTCTTTTTCCTGAGAAGACTGAGGATGTTTGGCATGAACGCCAGCATCCCCCCAAACTTCTACAGATGCACCATTGAGAGCCTGCTGACGGGCTGCATTACAGTCTGGTACGGGAACTGTTCTGCCCACAGCCACAAATCACTACAGAGAGTGGTGAAGACGGCACAGCAAATCACTGGCAACTGTCTCCCGGCCATTCAGGACATTTTCTACCGGCGGTGCCTGAGGAAGGCACACAGCATCATCAAGGACCACAGGCTGTTCTCCTCGTTACCGTCAGGCAAACGATACCGGAGTATGGCTGCGCGTACCACCAGACTTTAGAACAGTTTCTACCATCAGGCCATCAGGCTTTTGAACTCATAACCACATTTCACATCATATATGCTGATTATTTTAATATTGTCTTTTTTACCTTACTGATGTCATTTTTTAATCTTAATTAAAAAATATCCTTGGAATATTACTGCTGAGGTGACCCGTTGTCTTGTCAAATACATTTCGTTGTACCGTTGACCCTGTGCCAACCAACATATGACGTATAAATCTTTAATTTTATTTAATTTAAAAGGACGTCAATCTGAGCATCTATCTTCAACTGCCACCGTCTTTCCACTTTCACCAAGCCAAGGTACGACATTACCTGACTGTTCCGCCGAGCTTCGGGTCAGTGGTACCGCTCAAGATATTGATCAATTGAACTAGAGGAACAAGATGGACACTCTGTTGAAATCACCTATACTGAAGTGTAGAAGGCAAAGGAGCCATGTCAGTGGGCAAAATCCGCAGTTCTTTATGCCTGTCGCAGTGCAATCAGTGTTTTGGGGGAACAGTATGTGTGCTTATACCATTAAAATGCAGAATATATCTCATCCACCAATTCACAGATTTTTGTTATTTTTCTTTTTAAATGTTTCTACAAGTTTCTGCCTACTAAATTGGCGCCTTGATGTACTCTGGTTTTTAGCGTCGAGTGGTCTATCTTGTTCTTTTAGTATCTTTGGTATTAATGGTGGGGACGCCAGGTCTGCAGATACTGGAATCTTGCACAACGTACAAAGCGCTGGAGGATGTCAGCGCGTCAAGTGAGATCTGCGGAGGAAATGAACAAACGGCGGTTCGGACTGGAACCCCTCTGAGAATAATGCAGAAGAGAGAAGGAAGGTCCAGGGCCGAACCATTGTCTGCCCATTTCCCTCACACATGTTGCCGGAGACACTGTGTAACCCCGTGCACTTTTAGTTTTTATTGATGGCGGGGTCGAGCATGTGACAATGTTATTGAATGCCTGGGATATGTTGGCATGATATGAGAGATGGTCGTTTGCGAGCACTTCATTCCCCCAATGTCTTTTGTCATCTCTCAGCCCATGTCTGAATTTAGCCGAGATGGTGCTGTAAGTACACATGTATTTTTTAATACACAGAGGCTTCGAAAGTGCAGTCATCAGCAAACATTAATATATCTGATCCAATGAAAGAAGGAAGGACGTTGCCAAACTGTTGGAAAAGGTTGGACCTATGGAAATGCAATAAGAAATCCGTGTCGCGATGCCCTAAGCTGTGACGTTGATCTTTGACAACTCTGCCGTCTTTCTGTATGCCATTTGTAACCGACCACAACCCTAATATGGCCTCGATCTCCATTACCTTCGGTATTACCAGACTAATCGACTGGGTCTTAACCAGCTCTGATGTCGCAGACACTCTTACCTTATCTCTGGGTTTCAGCGTTTTGGATCGTGTTTCAAAAGAGTGACGTTGAGGTATGGACCGGAGTGCTCGGTCCATCGTCGACAATCCTGGAAGAAAGCGAATGGATGGTCCTGTGCGCCCAGCCGCCACCGAGAGAGTGATCGACCGCGGTCAGTCCATTCTCGGACAGTCTGGACCGAGTGATTCGTTCCTGGCATCCCTGCTGTATGACTGGGAGTTATTGAACTGTCGGTCTTTTACCGGATAACTCTGTTACGTGAACGTATCCTGAGAGCCCAGCGTGTCAAAGAGTAGATAGTTTATACCGGACTGTCCCTCTTTCGGTCGGTTCCGGTAATTGGGGAGCCACGAAACCCATTAGCCGCACCATGACCAGTCGGTGCTTCAAATGCAAGCGCTGTAAGATGCAAAGGACCGTTGTGAGCCTGCGAGCCAGGAACTGACTCAGTCACCAATTCCAATGTCAAATGCCAATAGAGATTTATTGTCCTAGTATATGGGCCCAAACCTCTCCTGCATTGGTGTAGCACCCTCTCCTCCCCACCCCCCCACCCCCTCCACTCTCCTCCCCTCCTCTCCCGCACTCCCCCCTCCCCTCTACCCGCCCTCCCTCCACCCCTCCCTCCTCCCTCCCTCCTCCCTTCCCACCTTTCGATTCCCCCCTCCCCTCCCCACCACTTCATCCCCCTCAAACCTCTCATCCCCTCCCTCCCTCCCTCCCTCCCTCCCTCCCTCCCTCCCTCCCTCCCTCCCTCCCTCCCTCCCTCCCTCCCTCCCTCCCTCCCTCCCTCCCTCCCTCCCTCCCTCCCTCCCTCCCTCCCTCCCTCCCTCCCTCCCTCCCTCCCTCCCTCCCTCCCTCCCTCCCTCCCTCCCTCCCTCCCTCCCTCCCTCCCTCCCTCCCTCCCTCCCTCCCTCCCTCCCTCCCTCCCTCCCTCCCTCCCTCCCTCCCTCCCTCCCTCCCTCCCTCCCTCCCTCCCTCCCTCCCTCCCTCCCTCCCTCCCTCCCTCCCTCCCTCCCTCCCTCCCTCCCTCCCTCCCTCCCTCCCTCCCTCCCTCCCTCCCTCCCTCCCTCCCTCCCTCCCTCCCTCCCTCCCTCCCTCCCTCCCTCCCTCCCTCCCTCCCTCCCTCCCTCCCTCCCTCCCTCCCTCCCTCCCTCCCTCCCTCCCTCCCTCCCTCCCTCCCTCCCTCCCTCCCTCCCTCCCTCCCTCCCTCCCTCCCCCTCCCTAGGAGATAGATTTAAACTTTAAAATTTGAACAACAAAATATATAACACCGATTTCAATGAAACTTCTTCCGTTAGGACCATGTGTACTCAGAGGTGTGTACTAGAAGGTGTACTCGGGCTAATATTTTACTGTTTTCTTTTACCGTTTTGGCTGTAGTTCAGGAACACACAAACAAACAAACAAAGGAGAGTTTTAGTATTGAGATGTGCTGGAACAGAAAATGAAATTCTTACTTGCAACAGCACAGCAATTATGTAAACTTAGTGACATCATCCTCTGTAAACACCCTCAGAAACAACAAAAAAGGAAAAGACAAACAGTTAATAATAGTGTAAGAACAACTCAATGCTCCATTATTCATAGATTCCGTTACACACTCCGATTTACAGAAATATACGTGCGTGTTAACTCTGACCGGCCTCGTCATTCTGTTCCCCATCTTTATATTCTCCTTGCAAGTGTGCAAGATATTATGTGTCCTGGGGAGATGAGAGGGGAAGAGACGAGCGGAGAGTGGAGGAGAGGAGAGGAGAGGAAAGGAGGTGGGAGGGGATAGGAGGAGACGAGGGGAGAAAAGAGGAGAGAGGAGGAGAGGAATGGAGTGGAGTGGAGTGGAGAGGAGAGGGCAGGAGAGGAGAGGAGAGAAGGGGGGTGAGGGGGATGGGAGGAGACGAGAGGAGAGGGGAGGTGGGAGGAGAGGGGAGGAGACGAGAGGAGGGGAGTAGGGGAGGAGACGAGATCGGAGAGCGGAGTTCAGTTCAGTTTATTGTCACGTGTATCAAGCTACAGTGAAAGCTTTTTTGTTGAGTGCTATCCAGTCAGCAGAAATACTCTACATGATTACAATCGAGCCGTCCACAGTAAACAGATACAGGATAAAGGGAATAATGTTTAGTGAAGAAATGTTGTGACGAAATGTAAGTGTGGCTGTAGATCTTCTGTGGCGAGCAAGCAAATCGTCGCCTGGGTTTGTTACCGACTTGGAAACTCACCCCTCCCTCTCTCTTCCCCACCTCTCTATCTCCCCTGTCTTCCTCTCCCCCTCTCTCTTCCCCTCCTCTCTCCCCCTCTCTCACCCACCCTCTCACACCCTCTCTCTCCCCCCCGCATTCTCCCCTCTCTCTCCCCCTTATCGCCCCCTCTCTCCCCCTCTCCGTCTGACACATTAAACGGAGACTGCCATCCACACACGGTGCTCTTCCACCTCAATTATTCACCAGTAAAACACGCACTTTATTTCACCGAAGATAGAGACACACACACACACACACACACACACACACACACACACACACACACACACACGCGCGCGCGCGCGCACCCCGCACACACACACACACACACACACACACACACACACACACACACACACACACACACACACACACACACACACACACACCACACACACACACACACACACACACACACACACACACACACACACACACACACACACACACACACACACACACACACACACACAGTGTGGATAAACTCAGCGGGTTAGGCAACATCTGTGGAGAACATGGATAGGTGACGTTTCACAGAGTGCTGGAGTAACTCAGCAGGTCAGGCAGCATCCTTGGAGAACATGGATAGGTGGCGATTTATAGAGTGCTCGAGTAACCCAGCGGGTCAGGCAGCGTCTGTGGAGAACGTGAACAGGCAACGATCAAGAAGCTAATGAGAAGATAGTGATAGGAGTAGAATTAGGCCATTCGGCCGATTAAGTCCACCCCGCCATTCAATCGCGGCTGATCTGTCTCTCCCTCCTAACCCCATTCTCCTGCCTTCTCCCGCTAACCCCTGACACCCGTACTAATCAAGAATCTGTCCATCTCTGTCTTAAATATATCCACTGACTTGGCCTCCACAGCCGTCTGTGGAAATAAATCCAACAGATTCACCACCCTCTGGCTGAAGAAATTCCTCCTCATCTCCTTCCTGAAGGAACGACCTTTAATTCTGAGGCTGTGCCCTCTGGTCCTATACTCTCTCACTAGTGGAAACATCCTCTCCACATCCACTCTATCCGGGCCTTTTATTATTCGGTAAAGTTTCAATGAGGTCCCCCCTCATTTTTCTAAACTCCAGCGAGTACAGGCCCAGTGCCGTCAAACGCTCATCTTAGGTTAACCCACTCATTCCTGGTATCGTTCTTGTAAACCTCTGGACCCTCTCCAGAGCTAGCACATCCTTCCTCAGATATGGGGCCCAAAACTGCTCACAGTACTCCAAATGCGGCCGGACCAGAGGCTTACATCCCTGCGTTTGTATACAAGCCTTCTTGAAATAAATGCTATTAAATGAGAGGAATGGATCGGGTAGATGCACAGAGTCTCTTGCCCAGAGTAGGGGAATCGAGAAGCAGAGGACATGGGTTTAAGGTGAGGGGAGAAAGATTTATTAGGAATTCGAGGGGCAACTTTTCCACACAGAGGGTGGTGGGTGTATGGAACGAGCTGCCGGAGAAGGAAGTCGAGGCAGGGACTATCACAACGTTTAAGAGACATTTGGACGGGAACATGAATAGGACAGGTTTGGAGGTATTTGGGCTAAACGCGGGCAGGTGGGACTAGTGTAGATGGGGCATGTTGGTCGGTGTGGGCAAGTTGGGGCGATGGAAGGACTTGTTTCCACGCTGCATCACGCTGTGACTCTAAATACTAACTCCGTGTAGTAGTCTGATTGTGGAGAGGGAGATTGTGAACTGTTCCTGATAAACTCAGGAACTCCCAGAAAGTGGCAACACAAGTAGACAGAGCGGTGAAGAAGGCGTATAGTCCGCTTGCCTTCATCTGCCGGGGCATCGAGTTCAAGAGCCGAGACGTCAAGATGCATCTCTCCAGGAATTTGGTCAGGCTGCATTTGGAGTATTGGTGTAGTTCTGGTCGCCCCCATTACAGGAAGGATGTGGGGGCTTTGGAGAAGACGAGGGGTGTAGGGGCCGGAGTGGAGGGAGGCGGTCACAGAGACGGGTAGTGTGGGGGAATGTAGGGGCGGGAGGGGATGGGGTCACAGAGAGGGGTGAAGGGGCCGGAGGGGAGGGGGGTCACAGAGACTGGTGTAGGAAACACTCCCCTCCCCTCCCCAGGGAAGAGGCACTGTGACAAGCTGTTACATCCCATGGCGGCTAACCGTTTTAACCGCACTTCCCAAGAATGGCGTTGGAGAGAGAAGTGAGGGCGAGCAGGAGGAGAGTTGGGGAAGAGAGCGAGAGACAGATAGGGAGAGATAGATGAGAAGACGAAAGGGGAAGAGATGGAGGGAGAGTGAACTATCAAAGGGAGAGTGGGAAGATGGAGAGCGAGGGGAGTTCAGAGCGAGTGGGTTGGCAAAAGGGAGAGAGGGAAGGGTGAGATAGATAGAGAGAAACTGAGGGAGAGATGCAGTGAGAGTGAGAGGGGAGGGAGTGGTAAGGGGTGAAAGGTTGAGAGAGACTGAGGCGCAGAGAGAGAGAGAGGATAGAGAGGGTGGGAGAGAGAGTCACAGTTCAAAGAGAGGGTAGCAGTAAGGATGGAGGGAGAGAGAAAGGGAGGTGGGAGATGTGCCACATCATTCGCTGTTTTATTTAGGTTTCGGACCATTCTGAAGCCACAATGTTTCTGTTCTCTGAGTGTCGTGAGTCTTTGGGTCGTTCCTGCTCAGAGGTGACGAAGGCAGAGAATGTTATTATCCCGGCGCAAAATCAGCCCCACTGCAGGCGAGCAAGGAGTGAATCGTTACCGGCCTCGCCGGGAGTGTGGGGGGTGAGGTTGCAGTCAGTTAAGCCGCGATCATATTGAGTGTTGAAACAGAGTACATGGACCATTTTAGTGCGAGGTGATCTGTTGAACTAATTCCTCAACCTGTGGATAAACGTCGCCCAGTCCACCTTCAAATTGGGCACCAGAAGCCCTGAGAGTGTCCCTGGGATTTGCTTGCTGAGTGAAGAGGATTGAATGGTTATCAGATAAACAACGTGTGGTGGGGAGTTGGATCTGATTGAGTTTGAAACTATATCCCCTTTGCTGGAGCAATGCCGCTCCCAATTTCCATCCTTCAGAATCGCCACAATTCCCAGTCTAGAATTTCTCAATCAATGCCCTGAATAAATCACGACGTGTCTCAGCAGGGATTTCACTTGGCTGATGTCATCTGTTTACGAATAATTTCGAAATCTTTATTTTTAAACTCTGTTCAAACTTCACTGTCCCGGTGGAGACGGAAAATGGTATAAAATCTACCGGAATGTTCTGCCCCTAGCATTTCATACCACGAGATTACCGGTAACACACGGGGACACGTCGCTGGGCAGAGAACATGCACAGTGAGAAGCTGAATGCATATTACACCGTGGAGAAAATCTTGTACGTGATCATTGCTGCCGTTGGAGTCCCTGGTAAGTCAGCAGAACAATTCAAAATTTATAGCTACGTGTGTTATGTGTATTAAGCTGATTCTGATTCTGTTACAATATTCCTAACTGATGATCATTGTACAAGAATATGTGAAGTATATCAATCCTCTCAGTGAAATATTTTTGAATTAACGCTGTGATTTTTCTCATTTTCAGACAGCTGAATCTAACCCTCTCTTTCTCCCACTGAGGGGACCCACTAGAATGTTGTTCTTACCTTCAGTGGGACTTTGCCCTGAATTGTCCCAGTGCTCGGGACAGGCAGCTCTCCGGGACGGTGTGACTGAGAGATGTTTACATTGTGATGTTCACTGTGTCTGAGTTATTGATCAGAGTGAACACCCGCTCCTGTGGACACGTCTCACTGTGGAGTCTGTCACAGTCGGATTCCACCGCCTGTTGGTCAATAATTGGATCGATCTCCTGAACCAATGGCCGCGATTCTACCGGCGTGTGTTGTTGCCGAACTGAGGAATGAATCCATTAACGGAGCCACTCTGTTGCCGGATCCTAAGTTGTCCCTGCCTTCTCTCTGGAACCCTCCTCGTCCCCATCAGATGCCGATTTCCCAGTGCTCTGGTTAAACGTGGCCGGTCACGGTTAAGTCTGTGAAACCGGCCCCATCAGAGACTGTGAGCGGGGTTAACTGTAGACAGGAACATTCCGCCTATTGTAGCGGGCGGCTGCTCGTTCCCTCCCCGCCCTTTACCCCGCCCGTCGCCTTATCTCCTCTCCCCTGAAGCAGGCAGGTCGGGCACAGTCGGAGCCGGGTCTGACATTGTTAAACCTGCAGCCGCGCACCGACTCCAACACTCCTGATCTTCAGCTGATAGTGCAGCCGGTGTTCAGTCCCGGAGACCGTGTTCAGTAATGCCCAGTGTCCGTCCCCTTCTCTTTCCGCAGTGAATGTAATGGCGATTGTGATCCTATCCCGGGGAAAGTGCGGCCTCTCCACCTGCACCACTCGCTACCTGGTGGCCATGGCAGCGGCTGATCTACTGGTCATTATTACCGAGGTCATTTTGATGTGGATCCGATACCATTACTTTTATTGGAGTTTCCTGTCCCTCACCCCTGTGTGCAGTGTTAACCTTGTACTGAGGACTTCAGCAACAGACTGTTCTGTCTGGTTCACCGTCACTTTCACCTTTGATCGCTTTGTCGCCATTTGTTGCCAGAAGCTGAAAACAAAATATTGCACCGGGAAAACTGCGGCTGCGGTTCTCGCAACAGCCGGCGTCCTGCTCTGTCTGAAAAACGTTCCCCACTACTTCACACGGGAATCCCGGACAACCATTGACAATGTCCCGTGGTTCTGTGTCGCGGTGGACAATTATTACACTGACCCCGGGTGGGTGGCATTTGACTGGATCGACACGGTTTTAACTCCGTTCCTCCCTTTCGCTGTGATCCTGCTGCTCAACGCTCTGACAGTCCGGCACATTTTAGTGGCCAGTCGGGTCCGTCAGGGGCTGAGGGGTCAGAGCAAGGGGGAGAAGCGCAGTGACCCGGAGATGGAGAGCAGGAGGAGGTCTGTGGTTTTACTCTTCACCATCTCTGGCAGCTTCATCCTCCTGTGGCTGACGCTGGTTGTAAACTTCGTCTATTATCAGATCACAGGAATTGGAAATGATCTGAATGCTTCTCAATATACCTTTAACAACGTCGGGTATTTGCTGAGGAATCTCAGCTGCTGCACCAACACATTTATTTACGCGGCGACCCAGTCCAAGTTCAGGGAGCAGATGAAGAGCGCGGTGAAATATTCGCTCACCTCAGCGCTGCGGCTCATTAATAAACCCGCGCCCTGAGCACATCCCAGAGGCGGCCGCAGTCTCTCCGCTCCGGGCTCCGGCTCCTCACATTCACCGCCGCATCTTCCAGCTGTCAGTCCCGGGCGGATGATCCCAT
>NC_135991.1:10473987-10549119 GCF_053455715.1 Rhinoraja longicauda | reverse complement strand
TGGACCCGTTGGGCCCAAACCTCTCCTGCATTGGTGCAGCAACCTCTCCTTCCCCTTTCTCTCACCTCAACCCCACCCGTCTCCCCTCCCCTCTCCCTCTCCCCTCCCCCTCACCTCCCCCTCTCACCACCCTCCTCTCCTCCCTCCGTCCCTCCCTTCTCCATCCTTAGTAGATAGATTTAATACTCTCTGTATCTCTCTCCCCTTTGAACAGAACAGAACAGAATTGCTTTATTGTCATTCGTTTTACCGAACGAAATTAATTTGGCAGCAGTCACAGACCAAAACAAAACAAAACACAGGACGCACAACCCCAACGCAAACATCCATCACAGTGACTCCAAACACCTCTCACTGTGATGGGAGGCAAAAAACTTCCTCTCTCTTCCCCCATGCCCCTCCACGGACAGACAGCTCGACCCTACCGAGGCGACCGACCCGCACAGCCCCGCAAGACGAGGGAAGGTCCCGCGGCAGAGCCGCACCGGGCGATGGAAGCCCCGCGGACGAGCCTCGCCCCGAGGAAGAGACCTAAAAAAAAATTTTTTTAAAGTATTTGATTACGTTGGCTGACTTCTTTTCCAGCCAACGTGATGTGTAGATGGATTCAATGGTGGAACGTCTGGTCTGTGTGATGGATTGGCCTCCATTTATAACTCCCTGCAATTTCTCGCGGTCTAGACAGACATGTCCCCGATCATATAAGATTGTTAAGGGATTGGACAAGCTGGAGGCAGGAAACATTTTCCCAATGTTGGCGGAGTCCAGAACCAGGGGCTACAATTTAAAAATAAGAGGTAGGCCATTTGGAATGGAGATGAGGAAAACGTTTTCCACTCAGAGAGTTGTAAATCTGTGGAATTCTCTCCTCAGAAGGCAGTGGAGGCCAATTCTATGGACGCTTTCAAGAGAGAACTAGATAGAGATCCGAAGGATAGCGGGGTCAGGGGGTATGGGGAGAAGGCAGGAAGGGGGTACTGATTGAGAATGATCAGCGATGATCTCATTGAATGGCGGTGCTGGCTCGAGGAGCCCAATGGCCTCCTCCTGCACCTATTGTCTATTGTCTATTGTCTAATGTCTATACTCCAGTAATACACATGCACGGTCATTAATACGGTCCGCGATACGGTATCAGGTGTTTTACTGTGATGTTCCTCCTGTGCCGACTCCTCACCATGTCTTCGCATTTGTCCAACAGTTCATTTGTGGTTAACCCCCACTCAGTACCTTGTCTTGTACATGGAAAATCTTAATAGTCATCTTAGTACGAATGTTCAGCTCTGATCATAGTTGTTACTTATGTCAGATCATTCGGTTAGGTGAGGTTAGACTACGTCTATTATCATCACATGTTCCGAGGTGCAGTGAAAATCGTGGGTTTGCATGCTATCCGCTCGTTTAGATACGCCATCAACTACAATCAGTTAAAGTCCGTAGATGGAGCGAGGAAGATACAGAATGCAGAAAATGGTTCATTACAGAGAATGTCATGCTGAATATGGTCACATTGCCTAATTCTGTTCTCCATAGAACTGGACAAGTGCAATTGGAGAACTCGAGTTCTGTGAAAACAGAAAGGAAAGAATTCCTGCAAAAATATGACTTACTGTGCCGACGTGCACAGCTCGAACGACGGATGAAACAATGCTTGTATGACCGATGAAAGATCCTGCTGGTTTCGTGTTGTTGTAAACACTGAAGGTGACAGGCGCTTTAGGTTTTAGCTTCAGTTTTAGGTTTAATATTGTTACATGTACCGAGGTACAGCAAACAACTTTGTTCTGCATGCTATCCAAAGGGATTACATTTCTTATGAAATGACACGATCGGTTCAAACTCGTGGACAAAGGGCACTTGTGTATGTGGATCCACTCAGAGCGTGGTAACTGTATGGATGCGCACAGCGGGTAGCGGACATATAGAATGAGCTGCAAAAGGAGGTAGTTGAAATAGAAACTATAACATAATTTAAAATACATTTGGACAATGACATCTAGGAAGAGTTGAGAGTGATTCACGGCAACGGCGGCAGTTGGGACGTTGTAGATGGGGTACATTGATCGGCGTTGGCAGGCTGGGTGGAAGGACCTGTCCCTGCGGTGTATGACACATGACAATAGATAGAGTAAAGTGTAAGTTACAGCGTGCCGAATCCATGTATCAGCACTGCAACGCATGGTTGTACATCTGTACCCCAGACAAAGTTCAATGTCCATGATGGGGTAGATGGAATTGAATTAGTATCCTAGCCTATGGAGGGACCGTTTATAAGCCCAATAAGAGAGGAAATAAACCTATTCGTCAGTCTGGTGATGCGCGCTTTCAAGCATCTCTCCCATTTGCCGGATTGGAGTTGGGGAAAGAAGAACTGAGTGGGGTTGGCCAAGTCTTCGATTATGTTGGGTGTTTGAGTAATGTTATGCAGCGTGGAATGTAGATGGATAATATGATTGGTCTGCGGTCTCTAATAGACTGGGCTATATTTTCAAACCTCTGAAATTTCTCGCGGTTCTTGCAGAGTTATTCCCAAACCAATCTGCTATGAAATGTGACAATATGCTTGAAGAAACATTGAAAATAGGTGCAGGAGGAGGACATTTGGACCTTCGATCCAGCACCGCCGCTCATTGTGATCATGGTTCATCATCCACAAGCAGTAACCTATGCCTGCCTTCTCCCCATATCCCTTGATTCCACTAGCCCCTAGAGCTCTATCTAACTCTCTTTCAAATTCAACAAAGTGAATTGACCTCCACTGCCCTCTGTGGCAGAGAAATCCGCAAATTCACAACTTTCCGGGTGAATAAGTTTCTTCTCACCTCAGTTTTAAATGGCCTCCCCTTTATTCTGTTACCATATTTTGACCAGGGTAACAGGGGACATAACAATTGTCTGTTTGTTTTCGTGTGTGTGCCTTCTAGGGTGTCGCTTCAATGTGATTGCTCCATGTCAGAGTGGCAAGATTTAAATGAAACTGAAGGAAGGAATTTACACTCCAACGGTGGTGGGTACATGGGACAAGCAGTGGAAGGAGTTAGTGGTGAAGTGTTCTACAGCCAGAGCGTTTGGAAATACAGATGCCAATGAGACAGTAGCAATAAATAATTAGGGAGCTGTCGTGCAATAAATGTTGAGTAGGAACTGATTCTGCAACAATGTCCAGGTGGGCCGACGAGCAGCACCGATGTTGCATTGAGTTTGAAAATTGATACCACACTGCATGTTGTTCGTCAATATCGGAGTTTTGATGAGATCATTAACTTCTGACATAACATATATTCCTTCTCTCCGCGGATGTCTTCTGACATCTGAGTTTATCCCGACCTCCTCTTGTATTTCAGATGCCGGATAATTACTACGGCCCGCAACCCGGTATCAGCGTGTGTTTTGTTTTCTTACTCCCGTCCCCACACTTCACCTTCTCTTCGCATTTGTCCAACAGTCCATTTCTGGTTAACGGCCACTCATCACCTTCTCTTTTATATCAACACTGCCTGTGTCTCATGTACAATCTCAGTCAGCATCGTCGTACGATCATTCTCACTCTGATCAGAGTTGTTATTTATCTCAGGTCATTTAGTCAGTGTAGGTCTATTATTATCACACGTAACGAGGTGCAGTGGAAAGCTTTATTTTTGCATGCTATTCACGCAGTTCAAATATTCCACACACACAAACAATCAGTGTAACGACAAGTGCAATAGATCGGGTTAAGGGGAAGATACAGAATGAAGAATTTTGTCCATGACACAGAATATCTTTCTGAATGTAGATTTCATATTTCCACCAAACCCCGATTTGTCCGCGTATTTGTAATAATTAACAATCTTTTCTCAAGCCATCTTGCATAAATCTGGTCCACCGTTCTTCTGGGAGCTGCATCTTTGCATTTGGAGCACGAGAGTTCCATAGAAACACAAATCCTTCATTGAACCCGATGTAGAATTCGTATTAAAGTGTGCCGATGTGCATTGGTAAAAGTATTAATGATACCATGCTTCTATTAACTATGAGGCCTCCTTGGTTTGTAAAGGTGGAAACAATTAAGTTGAAAGGTGGATTGAGATTTTGGCTTCTGGTTCAGGTACATTATTGTCACGTGTATCGAGGCGCATGAATAACGTTGTGTTATATGCGATCCAAACAGATTAAATACGATATACAAATATTATCAGTTCAAACTCCAGAAAAATAAATGAAGCAAAGGGAAGATGCAGAATGCAGAACATAGTTCGCAGTAGTGTAGGGCATCTGTTCCATAGACAAATATCCGCCATGGAGTTGGGATGACAGACCATACTATCAGCACGTACGTGAAGGTGACAGGGTAGACCATCTGAACAACTGTTAGTCTTTGAAGGCCACTTTTTTTCGAGGGACAAATCATGACTTCTATCTCTGCACCGAGTTGAAGATCCATATCGCGCTCTTTAAATGAGATAACGTCAAAGCATAATAGTCTACGGAGCATGTGCTGTTAAATGGGAATTATTAATTGGAAATCGTAGACAAGGATAGTTGCTGGGTTGTTTCTCTGCCGTGTGACTCGTGGCTCTCGGTCCAGTCTATGTACTTTTTTCCATTTGTGGTATCACCGTCGTTAGTTAAAGCAGGGCTTCGCTCATAATTATTTGCCTGGCCCGAGCTCTAGGTGGAATTGCGTTCCATATTCCTTGGAAGGCAGGAGGCTGGGAGATAATCTTAGAAAGTTTATAAATCGTGAGGGGAATAAATGTGGATGAGTGTGGATGAATAAATAAGTGTGGATGCACTATGTCATTTACCCAGAATGGAGAAGCAAATAAGAGAGGTCAGAGGGTTAAGAGAGGCAAGATTTACAAGGAACTGGAAGTAAAGACCTTTACACTCAGATGGTGATGGGTATAAAGAATGAGCTTTCAGTAACGGTAGTTGAGGCATGTTGAAGTTGGTGCATTTATACAGCCACAACATTTGGAATATAGCTAGCAAATCGGCTTTAGCAATAAGTAAGCATGATCGGCTATTTCTATTGTTCGGCTTGAACTGATTTTGTAGCAATGGTCAAGTGCGTTGGCGATGTAATTTACACTAACTCAGATGCGCTTGAGTTGTGCGAAGTATGCATTTGTTTTGGACTATCAGTTCTTTTATTAGGTCACCCACTTCAGACATTCGATACGTTTTCCTCACTCCACGGGTGTCATCAGAGTCTTCTGCGTTTATCTTGCTTCACACTTGTATTTCAGAATACCCGCAATTACTACGGTCCAGGTGATCTGGGAATGAGTGTAGGGCTAGGGCGATGGCATCGTCCGTGGACCTGTTGTGACGGTAGGCCAACTGCAGTGGGTCAAGGCCGCTGGGTAGACAGGGTATAATGCGTTCCATTACAAGCCTCCCAAAATATTTCATGATGGTGGATGTCAAACCCACTGTTCGGTGGTCGTTTAAACTTGGTCTTGCGTTTCTTCGTCACCGGAATGATGGTGGTCTTCAAGAAGCAGCTGGGTACCTGATAACGGAGTAGCGAGAAAACAAAGATGTCCACCAATACAGGTGCTAGCTTTTCCGCGCAGCTACTAAGGACACGGCCAGGAATTCCCTCTGGGCCTGTTGCTTTTCGTGGATTTACCCACAGGAAGGCCGCTCTAACCTCTGCAACAGTCACCCTGGGGGAGAGCCACACCGGAGTCTGAAGAGCCAGAAGTCACCTTCTGCTCGAAGCGGGCATACAAATATTCAGTTCATCAGGTGGGTTTGCACTATCACCAATGATATTGGCTGAACATTCTTTGCATCCATTTATCTGAATCAGACCGTGCCACATTCTCCGTGTGACCCAGAGATTATACTGGGACGCAGGTTTGAACCGGTATTGCCTCTTGGCATCCTTGATGGCTTTGCGGAGACCAAGGCGTGGCTTCTTGGACCGCTTGGGATCGTTTGACTTTTGTGCATCGGACCTGTGAATATACATCCATGGTTTCCAATTGTGGAGCACACGGATTGACTTCGGCGGCACCTAGTCTTCCACTCACTTGTTGATGAAGTCAGTCACGGCAGAGGCGCACTCATTCAGTTAGCTGCAGAATCCCTGACCATGGACCAGTCTACTGACTTAAAACAGTCGCGTAAGATGTCATCCGCGTCCGTTGACCAGCTTGTTACAACTCTCTGCATCGGATCCTCCTGCTTCAATTGTTGCTTGTTGGCAGGGCGCAGAAGCACAGCTCGGTGGTCAGATTTCCCTGAAATGTGTCCGAGGGACAGGGAGACAGGGAACAATCCCTACAGGATGGATGAGGCGAGCTTGGACATGGGAACACATAGAATGCAGTGTGGACATGGGAACACATAGACACACTGGAACAGGTCAATGCTGAGTAATGTTCCTAGCTCCAGTTTGCTCATTGTATTGTTTATTTACAAGGGTGGATGGGCGTATGTTCCTGTGTGTATCTTCTCACACACCGTGGAAGCTCTTTGATGGAGACCATCAGTAGCACACATAGAGCTGGGAACACCAGCAGACAGAGACGGGAAAACATAGAAAGATGAAGACATGAATACTCACAGAGAGAAGTAGGGACATTCATGGAAACAGACAGGACCCTCCACTAATTCGTCAATAGGTTTGCCCTCTCCTGATTTCCCATTTGCAGGCGCACTCCCCTATTTCCACATTTACAGTTTCCCTCCGCTAATTTCATATTTGTTGTTTATCCACCCGCCCTACTTCAATAACGGTGCACCCGCAAATCCCCATTTGTGGCGACCTCCCCTAATTGACCACTTACCGGTGCTCTCCCGTAATTACCATATATAAGGACCTTCCCCTAAACGACCATTTAGTGTGATGCCTCAAACTTCACCAAGTCCTTAATTTGAGTAGTTGAGTGTATAATCACAGTACCGTCGATAAAATGCACAGAAAAACAAGTGAGAAGATGTGTGGTCGGTTGGAAGGATGGCGTGTGTTCCACTCCGCAAGAAAGATGCAAGGAGATGGAATTGGCGCCCAGGTGAAGACAACAAGCAAACCAAACAGTGGGATAACTGGTTTAAACTTGCCTCATTGTCCGGAGTGGCTTCCAAATCAGTAGATACTGGGATCCGAAGGCAGCGCCAAAGCCCCCATTCTGACCACAACGAACAGTGAAAGGCTAGTTTCGCTAAAGGAAACCAATGAGAAAATGTAAAGTGTGATCAAGTGTCCGTGGTTAAGGATGCAAGAAGCAATATCGAGCTCAGGTTCGTGCTATATGTTACAAGCGTGTGAACATCTCAAGATAGTTTATCGAAATCTCACAAATAGAGTGCAGTGAATGGATCTGTAAAATGCACATTTTATATTTTACAACCAGAATGCAGAAACGTACCAGGATAGCAACGAAACGTTCAGCCAATTAATTCATTCAAATGAAACTGCGTCCTGCAGCTTTGCTAAGATGTTAATGCCTTCAGGTGAAGCTGCTACTGCGGTAGCATTGGGCTTGAGTTAAGGGAGAGAGCTCCAATGACAATGAAAGACGTGACAACCCAGAGACCCTGAAAATGGATTTACCATATATAGACAATAGACAATAGGTGCAGTAGGAGGCCATTCGGCCCTTCGAGCCAGCAGTGCCATTCAATGTGATCATGGCTGATCATTCTCAATCAGTACCCCGTTCCTGCCTTCTCCCCATACCCCCTGACTCCGCTATCCTTAAGAGCTCTATCCAGCTCTCTCTTGAATGCATTCAGAGAATTGGCCTCCACTGCCTTCCGAGGCAGAAAATTTCACAAATTCACAACTCTCTGACTGAAAACGTTTTTCCTCATCTCAGTTCTAAATGGCCTACCCCTTATTCTTAAACTGTGGCCCCTTGTTCTGGACTCCCCCAACATTGGGAACATGTTTCCTGCCTCTATCGTGTCCAACGCCGTAATAATCTTATACGTTTCGATAAGATCTCCTCTCATCCTTCTAAATTCCAGTGTATACAAGCCTAGTCGCTCCAGTCTTTCAACATATGATAGTTCCGACATTCCGGGAATTAAAACCTACGCTTCACGCCCTCAACGTCCAATTCGAGTTTAGTTGTGAATTATTGGTTTCTGTCGTTTGAATATAGCACGTCCCTGCTCAACATTTATTATATGTCCCGCACCATGGAGATAAAGAATGTAGATACAACGAACATGAGATGCTGGTTTACATTGAACACACAGCAGTTCACGAGAGATTCGTGGATTCTAGAAACCGAATTAACCATTCCACATGAACGTAAACTTTATGACTGCAGATCCGTGACTATTGGCATACACGGCGGTGGAACAATTGCTGTATGTCATCTATATCAACGAATTGATTCAGAAGGTGCAAGGAATGATTACTAACTTTACTAATAAAATTTAAGGCAGGTGGGATGGTAGATTGCCAAGATGCATATTAAGAATGACGTTGGGATTTTGATCAGCTGGGAAAGTGGGCGGTTGAATAGCGTACGGCATTTAGTTTGGATATCTGTGATTTGCTTTATTGATGTAAGTCAGGCCAGGTCCATCCCGGTGATCGTTTCGACGCTGCGGAGTACTGTCGAACAGGTTGACCGAGGATTGCACGTCACAGATCACTGGATTTTGAGTCCCCGGTGGATACGATGGTAGTGAAGTTTTGGCACGATGTCTTTCATTTGTTACGGCATTAACTGCAGATGTTAGGGCGTTATATAATAGTTTACAAGACGTTGGTGAGGCCGCGCTTGTTTGCAGTTCCCTTGCCGTCCACTTGATTTCCCCATTAATCAAAAGCTCGAAATTGCATTATACCCAGGATTGTATTCCCCAGATATGGTTCTGTGCTTCATTGGTTCAGAAGCGAAAATCAGGACATCGAACAGCTCGCTTCAATTAATACTAAATATTATTTATTTTAATAACATTATTTTTCAACCAGGCCAGGTGGATTCTAAATTATGCCCCACCTCGGAGAGTCCTGAAAACACAATAACAGGCTGACTGCCCACATAGTCTCTGAGACTATTACAGTCAAACAATGACGATGCTATTTATAGTTATAGTCAAACAGCACGAACAAAGACCTTTTGGAACGGGATGCCGAGGCCGAGCAATATGTCCAAATAATTTAGTCCAACTTCCCCACGTTTTCTCCATGGCCCACCATCCATTTTTATCCATCTATTCTTTCAAATCGAAGCACATCTCTTCAGCTTCATCTGGCACCCAGTTCCACCTACCCACAACTTTCTGTGTAGCCGAGTTGCCTCTCAGGTCTCTTCTGACGCCATCGTCTCTCCATTAAAAACTATCTTATCCAGCTCTAGACTCTCCACCCTCGAAAAACGACAGCACCGTCTACCTTTCCTATGCCCCTAATGATGATATATACTTCCGTAATGTCACCGGTCAACCATCTATTCTGCGTGGAAAACTTTCCAACTTGTCCGGCTGCTCTTTAAGTCTAAAGCCCTCCCTTCCAGGCAACAACGTGTGATTTTCCCCCTACGTTCTCAGTTGAATGTATTCCTTCCAATAGCTCGAAGACCAGAACTGCGCTCAGTGCACGAAGTTTGGTCCCACGAATGCTACGTATAATTCAGGCGACCACCTGGAATACTATTGGACGTGCATATCTCCGAAAATATTTCCTAGAGCCGGCACATTAATGCAATGATAAAGAAATCTCATCAACGTCTCTACTTTCTGAGCAGATTGGGGAGGTTCGGTCTGTCAATACTCTTGGATTTATACCCTTGTGCAGTGGAGAGCATGTTGCCCAGGTGCATCACGGTCTGGTTCGACAACATGACTGCCCAAGAGCGAGGAAGACTGCAAAAAGTAAGTACTACCCAGTGGGTATATCAAGGGTACTGAACTCCCAATCATCGAGGGATCTACAGACGTTGCTACCTCAAAAAGGCAGCCAGCTTCATCAGTGACACATGCGACACGCTCATTTCACTCCTGCCATCGGAATTAAAACATAGTAGCCTGAAAAGTCCAGGTACAGCACCAGCTTCTTCCCTACAACCATGAGGCCATTAAACACTACAACCTCCAAACCACATAGAATTGGGAAATTGTTTCTTTTTGCACCATTGGTGCTTGTTTGTTTCTAGATTTTTAAAAGTTTTTTTCGATTTTTTAGATTTAGAGATATATTTCTTAATATATTGTTTTTTTTAGCACTGTGTTTGCATATTCTTTAGTGATGCTGCAATTAAGACTTTCATTTTTTAATTTAAGACATGTGACAATAAAACATCCCTGGCACTTGACTCTTGATCCCTCCCATTTGCCATTTGACGAGAGCTAACGATATTGCTCTAGTCGGGTTACAGACAGGGATTTCAGAACGTGGGGCCAATAGAAGTGTAAGACAGCAGTGGTCAGTGCACAACGAGAGCTACTTCATGTTTATCTTGAGAAGATGAACTGGAACATGATTTGAGGATCGGAGTAAAGAGGTCCTTCTACAGTTGTATATGACCCTGGCGAGAACACATCTGGAGTGATGTGTGCCGTTTTGGTCTCCAAATTTGAGGAAGGACATCCTTGCTCTTGATGCAGTGCATCGTACGTTCACGAAGTTAGTCCCCGGGATGGCGGGACTGTCATATGAGGAAAGATTGGAAAGACTAGTCTTGTATTCACTGGAGTTTAGAACGACGAGAGGGGGGTCTTACAGAGACGTATAATATTATAAAAGGACAGGACGAAGTAGATGCAGGAAAACATGTTCTCAATTTGGGGGGAGTCGAGAACCAGGGGGCACAGTCTAAGAATAAAGGGGAGGCCACATAAAACTGAGGTGAGAAGGACCTTTTTCACCCAGAGAGATGTCAATTTGTGGAATTCTCTGCCACAGAAGGCAGTGTAGGCCAGGCCCTCTAGTCCCGGCAACATCCTCGTAAATCTTCTTTACATTTTTCAGCTTTATGACATATTTGACTCAGGTAAATTCTCGGAAAACGGCCGGTAAATTTCAGGCAATCGTCCAAATGTGGTCCCTGGCCGAGTTTGAAATAATGCGCCAATCAACGGACCACGCTATTGGCGGAGATCTCCAACCTCTCGCCACTAAATATCGCCATCTGCAGTCCCCAACTTCTCAAAGGAAGTGTCCATCTTTCCAGTTCCCAAAAGATTAGATGACTTCAATAATTACCACCCAGTAGTTTACCAAATACCACACACCGTACTTTCAGACATTCCTTGTCCCATTTCACCTGTTCATCTTGAACCTGATGTGATCTTCGATAAGCCCCTTCACAGTCACCTACACTAGCGATCTAGCATTGTCAGCAAACTTATTGACCATTTTGAAAGCATTGTCAGCTAAATCTTTAACATAGATGAAAAACGACAGTGGGCCCACTATCAATCCCCGTTGTGCACTAGTAAAAGGACGTCAATCTGAGCATCTATCTTCAACTGCCAACGTCGTTCCACTTTCCTCTCGTCTTCTCCCCTCTCCTCCCACCTCCCCTCTCGTCTCGTCTCCTCCCTTCCCCTCACCTCCCCTTCTCTCCTCTCCTTTCCTGCCGGGAGGGGATGGGAGGAGACGAGACGAGAGGGGGGGTGGGAGGAGTGGGGAGGAGACGAGAGGAGAGGGGTGGAGGGGAGGAGGCGAGAGCGGTAAGGGGAGTTCAGTTTAGTTTATTGTCACGTGTTCCAAGCTACAGTGAAAAGCTTTTTTGTTGAGTGCTATCCAGTCAGCAGAAAGAATACATGATTACAATCGAGCCGTCCACAGTGGACAGATACAGGAAATAGGGTATAATGTTTAGTGAAGCAATGTTGTGAAGAAATGTAAGTGTGGCTGTAGATCTTCTGTGGCGAACAAGCAAATCGTCGCCTGGATTGGTTACCGAATTGGAAACTCACACCTCACTCTCTCTCCTCCACCTCTCTCTCTCCCCTTCTCTCCCCCTCCCCCTCTCTCTCTCTCTGCCCCTCTCTCTCCCCCCAATCTCTCCCCCTCTCACCCCCCCTCTCACCCCCCTCTATCACCCCCCTCTCTGACCTCCCGCTCTCATTCCCCACTCTCTTCCCCCTCTCTCTTCCCCTCTCTGTCCCCTCCCTTTCTCCCCCGTCTCTCACCCACTTCTCTCACCCACCTCTCTCTCCTCTCTTTGTCCGACACATTAAACAGAGACTGCCATCCACACACGGTGCTCTTCCCAGCTCAATGATTCACCAGGAACGCCGCACTTTATTTCACCGAAGATAGACACACACACCCACACACACACACACACACCCACACACACACACACACACACACACACACACACACACACACACACACACACACACACACACACACACACACACACACACACACACACACACACACACACACACACACACACACACACACACACACACACACACACACAAACACACACACACACAAACACACACACACACACACACACACACTCACACTCACACACACACACACACACACACACACAGACACACAGAGTGCTGGATAAACTAAACGGGTCAGGCAGCATCTGTGGAGAACATGGATTGGTGACGTTTCACAGAGTACTGGAGTAACTCAACTAGTCAGGTAGTATCTGTGGAGAACATGGATAGGTGATGTCTCACAGAGTGCTGGAGTAACTCAACTAGTCAGGTAGTATCTGTGGAGAACATGGATAGGTGACGTTTCACAGAGTGCTGGAGTAACACAGCGGGTCAGGCTGTATCGGTGGAGAACATCGATAGGTGATGTCTCACAGAGTGCTGGAGTAACTCAGCTAGTCAGGTAGTATCTGTGGAAAACATGGGTAGGTGAAGTTTCACAGGGTGCTGGAGTAACTCAGGGGGTCAGTCAGCATCTGTGGAGAACATGGGTAGGTGATGTTTCATAGAATGCTGGACTAATTCTGCGGGACAGGCAACCTCTGTGGAGAACATGGATAGGTGACGTTTCACATAATGCTGGAGTAACTCAGCGGGTCAGGCTGTATCTGTGGGAATAGGGATAGGTGACGTTTCATAGAGTACTGGAGTAACTCAGCGGGTCAGGCAGCGTCTGTGGACAACGTGATCAGGCAGCGGTCAAGAAGCTAATGAGAAGATAGCGATAGGAGTAGAATTAGGCCATTCGGCCCATTAAGTCCACTCCGCCATTCAATCACGGCGGATCTGTCTCTCCCTCCTAACCCCATTCTCCTGCCTTCTCCCGTTAAACCGTGACACCCGTACTAATCAAGAATCTGTCCTTCTCTGCCTTAAATATATCCACTGACTTGTCCTCCACAGCCCTCTGTGCAAAAGAATCTAACAGATTCGCCACCCTCTGGCTGAAGAAATTCCTCCTTGTCTCCTTCCTGAAGGAACGTCCTTTAATTCTGAGGCTGTGCCCTCTGGTCCTAGACTCTCTCACTACTGGAAACATCCTCTCCACATCCACTCTATCCGGGCCGCTCACTGTTCGGTAAAGTTTCAATGAGGTCCCCCCTCATTCTTCTAATCTCCAGCGAGTACAGGCCCAGTGCCGACTAACGCCCATCGTAGGTTAACCCACTCATTCCTGGGATCGTTCTTGTAAACTTCTGGACCCCTCTCCAGAGCCAGCACATCCTTCCTAAGATATGGGGCCCAAAACTGCTCACAATACTCCAAATGCTGCCGGACCAGAGACTTACATCCCTGCGTTTGTTTACAAGCCCTCCTGCAATAAATGCTATTAAATGAGAGGAATCATTCGGGTAGATGCACAGACTCTCTTGCCCAGAGCAGGGGAATCGAGAACCAGAGGACATGGGTTTAAGGTGAGGGAGAAAGATTTATTAGGAATCCGAGGGGCAACTTTTCCACACAGAGGGGGGTGGGTGTATGGAACGAGCTGCCGGTGAAGGAAGTCGAGGCAGGGACTATCACAACGTTTAAGAGACACTGCGACGGGTACATGGATAGGACAGGTTTGGAGGGATATGGGCCTAACGCGGGAAGGTGGGCTAGTGTAGATGGGGCATGTTGGTCGGTGTGGGCAAGTTGGGGCGAAGGCAGGGCCTGTTTCCACGCTGCATCACTCTGTGACTCTAAATACTAATTCCTTGCAGTAGTCTGATTGTGGAGAGGAAGAAGCTGTTCCTGATAAACTCCAGAACTCCCCGAAAGTGGCAACACAAGTAGACAGAGCGGTGAAGAGGCCGTATAGTCCGTTTGCCTTCATCTGCCGGGGCATCGAGTTCAAGAGCCGGGACGTCAAGATGCATCTCTCCAGGACCTTAGTCAGGTTGCATTTGGAGTATTGCGTGCAGTTCTGGTCGCCCCCATTACAGGAAGGATGTGGGGGCTTTGGAGAGGACGAGCGGTGTAGGGGCAGGAGTGGAGGGGGGGGATTACACAGACGGGGAGAGGGAGGCGGTGTAGGGGCCGTAGGGGGGGTCGCAGAGAAGGGGTGTACGGGCGGGTGGGGAGGGTGTCACAAAGAGGGGGGGCGGTGGGGATGGGATCAAAAAGACTGGTGTTGGAAACACTCTCACCCCTCCCCATGGAAGAGGCACAGGGACAGCTGTTACATCGCATGGCGGCTAACCGTTCTAACCGCACTTCCCAAGAATGGCGTTGGAGAGAGAAGTGAGGGCGAGCAGGAGGAGAGTTGGGGAAGAGTGAGGGAGAGACAGATAGGGAGAAATAGCTGAGAAGACGAAAGGGGGAGAGATGGAGGGAGAGTGAACTATCAATGGGAGAGTGGGAAGATGAAGAGAGAGAGGAGTTCAGAGCGAGCGGGTTGGCAAAAGGGAGAGAGGGAAGGGTGAGATAGATAGAGAGAAACTGAGGGAGAGATGCAGTGAGAGTGAGAGGGGAGGGAGGAGTAGAGGGGTGAAAGGTTGACAGAGACAGAGGTGCAGAGAGAATAGGGAGGGTAGGAGAGAGAGTAACAGTTGAAAGAGAGGACAGCAGTAAGGATGGAGGGAGAGAGAAAAGGAGGAGGGAGATGTGCCGCATCATTCGTTGTTTTATTTAGGTTTCGGACAATTCTGAAGCCACAACGTTTCTGTTCTCTGAGTGTCGTGCGTCTTTGGGTCGTTCCTGCTCAGAGGCGACGAAGGCAGAGAATGTTATTGTCCCGGCGCAAAATCAGACCCACTGCAGGCAAGCAAGAAGTGAATGGTTACCGGCCTCGCCGGGAGTGTGGGGGTGAGGTTGCAATCAATTAAGCCGCGATCATATTGAGTGCTGAAGCAGAGTGGATGGGCCACTTTAGTGCGAGGTGATCTGTTGAACTAATTCCTCAACCTGAGAGCAAGGTCGCCCAGTCCTCCTTCAAACTGGGCACCAGAAGCCCCGAGAGGGTCCCTGGAATTTGGGATTGCCTTAGTGAGTGAAGCGGATTGAATGAAATCAGGCAAACAACATGAGGCGGAGAGGTGGACCAGATGGAGTTTGAAGCAATATCCCCTTTGCTGGAACAATGCCGCTCCCAATTTCCATTCCTCAATATCGCCACAATTCGCAGTCTTCTGAGTTCCTCAATCAATTCCCTGAATAAATCACGACGTGTCTCAGTAGGGATTTCACTGGGCTGATGTCATCTGTTTGCGAATAATTTCGAAATCTCTATTTTGAAACTCTGTTCAAACTTCATTGTCCCGCAGGAGACGGAAAATGGTATAAAGTGTCAGAGAAAGTTCTGCCCCGGCATTTCATTCCGGGAGATTATCGGTAACTCACGGGGACACGTCGCTGGACAGAGAAAATGTGGGAAAAGTACTGGGATTATCAACGTGTGGAGAAAATCTTGTACGTGATCATTGCTGCCGTTGGAGTCCCTCGTAAGTGAGCAGAACAATTCAAGTTTTATAACTCCGTGTGTTAACCGGTGTTGCCCTGATTCTGATCGTGTTACAAGCTTCCCAACTGATGATCGTTGTGCAAGAATATGTGAAGCACATCAATCATCTCAGTAAAATATGTTTGAATTAACGCTGTGATTTTTCTTATTTTCAGACAGCCGAAACTAACCCTCTTTTTCTCCCACTGCCGGGACACACTAGAATGTTGTTCTTGCCTTCAGTGGGACCTTGCCCAGAGTTGTCCCAGTGCTCGGGACAGGCAGCTCTCCGGGACGGTGTGACTGGGAGGGGTTTACATTGTGAAGTTCACTGTGTCTGAGTTATTGATCAGAGTGAACACCCGCTCCTGTGGAAACGTCTCACTGTGGAGTCTATCACAGTCGGATTCCACCGCCTGTTGGTCAATAATTGGATCGATCTCCTGAACCAGTGGCCGCGGACCTACCGGCGTGTGTTGTTACCGAACTGAACTCACTGTGGAATGAATCCAATAACGGAGCCACTCTGCTGCCGGATCCTAAGTTGTCCCTGCCTTCCCTCTGGAACCCTCCTCGTCCCCATCAGATGCCGAGTTCCCAGAGCCCTGGTTAAACACGGCCGATCACGGTTAAGTCTGTGAAACCTGCCCCATCAGAGACTGTGAGCGGGGTTAACTGTAGACAGGACCATACCGCCTGTTGCAGCGGGCGGCTGCTCGTTCCCTCCCAGCCCTTTACCCCGCCCGTCGCCTTATCTCCTCTCCACTGAAGCACGCAGGTCGGGCACAGTCGGAGCCGGGTCTGACGTTGTTAAACTTGCAGCCGCGCACCGACTCCCAACACTCCTGATCTCCAGCTGAAAGTGGAGCCGGTGTTCAGCCCCGGAGACCGTGTTCAGTAATGCCCAGTGTCCGTCCCCTTCTCTTTCCGCAGTGAATTTATTGGCGATTGTGATCCTGTCCCGTGGAAAGTGCGGCCTCTCCACCTGTACCACTCGCTACCTGGTGGCCATGGCAGCGGCCGATCTACTGGTCGTGATCACCGAGGTCATTTTGTATTGGATCCGATATCATTACTTTTATTGGAGTGTCCTGTCCATCACTCCTGTGTGCCGTGTTAACGAAGTACTGAAGTATTCAGCTACAGACTGTTCTGTCTGGTTCACCGTCACTTTCACCTTTGATCGCTTTGTCGCCATTTGTTGCCAGAATCTGAAAACTAAATATTGCACCGGGAAAACTGCGGCTGCGGTTCTTGCAACAGCCGGCGTTCTGGTCTGTCTGAAAAACATCCCCCGCTACTTCCCACTGGAACCCCGGACAATCATCGACAATGTCCCGTGGGGCTGTACAGGGATGGCCAGTTATTACACTGACCACGGGTGGGTGGCATTTGACTGGATCGACGCTGTTTTAACTCCGCTCCTCCCTTTCGCTGTGATCCTGCTGCTCAACGCTCTGACAGTCCGGCACATTTTAGTGGCCAGTCGGGTCCGTCAGGGGCTGAGGGGTCAGAGCAATGGGGAGAAGCGCAGTGACCCGGAGATGGAGAGCAGGAGGAGGTCTGTGGTTTTACTCTTCACCATCTCCGGCAGCTTTATCCTCCTGTGGCTGACGCTGGTTGTAAACTTCGTCTATTATCAGATCACAGGGATTGGAAATGATATGAATAATTCTCAATGGATCTTTAACAACGTCGGGTATTTGCTGAGGAATCTCAGCTGCTGCATCAATACATTTATTTACGCGGCGACCCAGTCCAAGTTCAGGGAGCAGATGAAGAGCGCGGCGAAATATCCGCTCACCTCAGCGCTGCGGCTCATTAATAAACCCGCGCCCTGAGCGCAGCCCAGAGGGCGGCCGCAGTCTCTCCGCTCCGGGCTCCGGCTCCTCACATTCACCGCCGCATCTTCCAGCTGTCAGTCCCGGGCGGATGATCCCATCGCCGGCCTCGCTCCGGGGCCCCCAGCCCCTCATATTCACCCAATCGTCCCGTTGCTCAAAGATGCAGATTGAGCAGAAAAAATAAGATCATTGCCTGTCATATATATTGATCATGTTGAATGACAGTCCTTGATCATTGAAGTGTTTATTACAGTTTCTACCCCGTCATTCTCACCCCCTCCACTTTATAATACACTGACAATAATAAATTAAACGAAACAAATATTTGATCCCCCCCTCTCCCCTCTCTCTCCTACTTTCTTCCCTTTCTCTCTCCCCTGCCGTCTCTCTCTCTGCCATCTCTCTCTCTGCCCTCTCTTTCACTCTCTCTCTCCCCAGTCACTCTCCGCCCACTCTCTCTCTCCCCTCCCTCTCCACTCTCTCTCTTCCCTCTTTCTTACTCCGCTCTCTCTCTGGCCTCTATCCCTCCCATCTCTCGCCTCTCCCCCCCTCTCTCACATCTCTCCTCCAGCCACTCTCCCCTCCACCCTCTCCCCATCTTATTCCACTCTCTCTCTCTCTCTCTCTCTCTCTCTCTCTCTCTCTCTCTCTCTCTCTCTCTCTCTCTCTCTCTCTCTCTCTCTCTCTCTCTCTCTCTCTCTCTCTCTCTCTCTCTCTCTCTCTCTCTCTCTCTCTCTCTCTCTCTCTCTCTCTCCGCTCTCTCTTTATCTGCCATCTCTCTCCTTCCTCTCTCTCCCACTTTTTCTCTACCCCTTCACTTTATAATACACTTACAATAAATTAAACCAAACTAATATTTGATCCCCTCAAACTAATACTCACTATCCCCTTTCTCTCACCCATTTCTCTCCCCCATCTTGCTCTCCCATCTCTCTCTTTCTCTCCCCTCTCTCTCGCCCCAGTCTCCCCCTCCCCATGTCTCTTTCATCCTCTCCCCTATCTAATATATGATACATTCCACCCCTCTCTCTTCCCTTTTCTCTCTCACACACTCACCCCATCTCCCTCTCGTCACTTTTGACTAAATATACTAAACTAAATTAAGTAGCTCTTGGGGCTAGCGGAATCAAGGAATATGGGAAGAAGCAGGCACAGGTTCCTGATTGTGGATGACCTGCCATGATCACAATGAATGCTGGTGCTGGCACGAAGGGCCAAATGGCCCTCCTCCTGCATCTATTTTCTACATTTCTGTGTTTATATGTTTCTAAACTAAATAATAAATCACCCCTTTCTCTCCGCCCATCTCTCAAATTCATTATAATAAATTTACAAGAATAAATTGAACTAATAATTGATAACCTCTCCCACACAATTTTATTATAAATTCAACAATAAATTAAACTCATATTTTTTAACTGCGCTTTCTCCCTCCCCTTCCTTTCCCCTCACTCTTTTCCCCCCTCATTCTCTCCCCCTCCATTTTGTAAGAATACATTTACAATAAAAAATTAAACTAAACTAATATTTGATACAACCTCACCCCTATCCCTTCTCTTTCTCATTCACTCCCCTCTCCCCCGTCTCTCTCTCCCCCGTCTCTCTCCCCCGCCAACCTCTTGCCACTCACCCCCCTCTTTCTCTCCCCCTCTCTCTGCCCTCCCTCTATCTCTCATCTCTCTGCCCCTCTTCCCCCTCTCTCTCTCCCCCAGTCTCTCCCCCCTCCACGCTCTCCCTCTCCTTCTCTCACTCCCCTGTCTCTCCCCCTCACCCTCTCTGCCCTCTCTCCCTCTCTCTACCGTCTCTCCCCCTCCCCTCTCTCCCCTCTCTCTCACTCCCCTCTCTCCCTCTCCCACTCCCCCTCTCCCCCTGTCTCTCTGCCCTCTCTCTCTCTCTTGCCCTCTCTCCCCCTCTCCCTCCACCATCTTTCTCTCCCCCACCACTTTATATAATCACTTACAATAATAAATTAACTAATATTTGATCCCCATCTCCCCCTCTCTGTCATGCACTCTGTACCCTTTCTCCGATCTCACTCCCCCACTCACCCCTCTGTCTCTCCATCTCTACCCGTCTCTCTCGCCCCCACTCTCTCTCGCTCTTGCTTTCTCTCCCCTATCTCTCTCTTTCTCTCCACTCTCTGAAACCTCTCTCTCTCTTTCACTCTCCCTCTCTCACCCGCCCCTCTTTCTCTCCCCCTCTTTCTCTCTCTCCCCTCCATTTTGCCAGAATACATTAAAAAAAAAATAAAGAAAACTAATATTTGATACCACCTCACCCCTCTCTCCCTCCCCCTCTCCCCCCTCTTCCCTTCTCTCTCTCTTCCTCTCCCCTTTCTCCACACCCACTCTCCCGCCCTCTACCCATTCTCTCCCTCTTTCTTTCTGCCCTCTCTTCCCTCTCTCTCACTGACCTTTCTCCCTCTCCCTCTCCCTCTCTTCCTCCCCTCTCCACCAACTCTCTCCCTCTCTGCCCTCTCTCCCTCTCCTCTCTCTCCTATCTCTCTCTCCGAGTCTCTTGCCCCCACTCTCTCTCACACCTCTCTCTCCCTTCTCTCCCCTTCAGCTTTGTATCTCCCCAGTCTGTCTCCCCTTCACTATCACCCCGCTCCCTCTAACCCTCTCTCTCTACCCTTTCTCCGTCTCTCTCTGTCCTCTCTCCTTCTCTCTCCCTCCTTATCATCTGTCTCCCCTCCTCTATCTCCCGCACCTCTTTCTACCCCGTCTCTCCCCCCTCAACTCCCTCCCCCCGCCTCTCCCCCTCTACACCCTCTCTCATTCTCATCTCACTCCCCATCTCTGCCCTCTCTCTCTCTCTCCCATCTTTCTTTCCCCACTCTTTCTCCCCCCCCCACTTTAGGACACACTTACAATAATAAATAAAATTAATATTTGATCCGCCCTCTCCCCCTCTGTTTCTCATACTCTCTCTCCCCTTTCTCTCTCCCCTTTCTCTCTCCCATCTCTCTCTCTCCCACTCACCCCTCTCTTCCTCCCCTATCTCTCTCTCTCCCCTCTGTCTTCCCCTCTCTCAAACCTCTCCATCCCTTCTCTCCCCCCCCCCACTCGCTCTGTTCCGAAACACCACCACCAATCCAGTGTAGATGTTGACCATCATGTGGACTGGATAAAGGAGGGGGGGAGGGGTGGTGATGTTTCGTAGATACGGGGAGGATACGGCCTTTTTGTTCTCTACCCTTTCCCCCCCTCTCCCTCTCCCCCCTCCAATTTATTATAATTATTTTACAAGAATAAAGTAAACTAATATTTGATACTCTCTCTGCCACTCCAATATGTAACAAACAAGTGGAACCGTTGGGCCCAAACTTCTCCTGCATTGTTGCAGTACCCTCTCCTTCCCCTTCCTGTCACATCACCCCCACTCCTCCACCCTCCCCTTCCCTCCCCTCTCCGCCCCCTCAGTTCCCGCTCTCACACCCCTCCACCCCTCCCTCCGTCCCTCCCTTCTCCATCCCTAGTAGATAGATTTAAACTTTAACATGAGAATTACTTTAAAAATATAACACCAATTTCAATGAAACTTCTTCCATTAGCACCAAAGGGATAACAGTGAGCAAGGTGGGCCTAACATTGTCGAGCAATCCTGTACCGTTTTGGATGTAGTTCAGGAACAAACAAACAAACAAACAAACAAACAAACAAACGAGAGTTTTAGTATCAACTATAAATTAAACTAATATTTATTATCCATTCTCTCTCCCTCCCCTTCCTTCACACTCACTCTCCCTCACTCTCCCCTCTTTCTCTACCCCTCCTCCTTTAGGAATAAATTTACAATAATAAATTAAACGAAACTAATATTTTATACAACCTCTCCCCTCTCTCCCCCTCTCTCCCGCTCCCTCTCTCTCTCGCCCTCTCTACTTTCTATTTCCCTCTCTCTTCCCTCTCTCTATCTCTCTCCCCTTTGAACAGAACAGAACAGAATAGCTTTATTGTCATGCGTTTTACCGAACGAAATTAATTTGCCAGCAGTCACAGAGCAAAAAAACAAAAAACACAAGACACACAACCCCAACACAAACATCCATCACAGTGAAGTGGTGTTTGGAGGCAATAAAACTTCCTCTCTCTTCCCGCATGCCCCTCCCATGGACAGACAGCTCGACCACTACCGAGGCGACCGACCCGCACAGCCCCCGCAAGGGGATGGAAGGTCCCGCGGCCGAGCCGCACCGGGCGATGGAAGGTCCCGCGGTCGAGCCGCTCCGGGCGATGGAAGGTCCCGCGGCCGAGCCGCTCCGGGCGATGGAAGGTCCCGCGGCCGAGCCGTACCGGTCGCTGTTAAGACTGGGCTTGTCTTCACTGGAATTTAGGAGGATGAGAGGGGATCTTATAGAAACGTATAACATTATGAATGGACTGGACAAGCCAGATACAGGAAAAATGTTCCCAAATATTGGGGAGTCCAGAAACAGGGGCCACAGTCTAAGAATAAAGGGAAAGCCATTTATAACTGAGGTGAGAAAAAAAACATTTCAGCCAGAGAGATGTGAATTTGTGCAATTATCTGCGACAGAAGGCAGTGGAGGCCAATTCAGTGGATGCATTTAAAAGGGTTTTGGATAGAGCTCGAGGGGATAGTGGAATCAAGGGATATGGGGAGAAGGCAGGCACAGGTTACTGATTGTGGATGGTCGGCCATGATCACAATGAATGGCGGTGCTGGCTCGATGGGAAAAGTGGCTTCCTCCTGCACCTATTTTTCTATGCTTTCATGGGTTTACCGGGAAAAGCTGACGTGTGGAGAATTCCATCCCGGATCCAGGGACCGGCTCACAGTGAGTGATAATTGGACATGGTACACATTTAACTGAATTAAAAATTCTTGCTTTTTATTAATGTGTGCTGATTGCGATCTGAACGAAATCTCCGCTGCTCCAGGGAGGCGGATTGCCCATGGTTTGGGCAAACTGCGGTGACCGGAAATCAAACCCTGGCCAACTGCTTAGCAGGCAGCTGGTGTGCTGTGATCAATAACTGAAGAAAGCAGACGCACAACAGCATGTATTTTCCCCAGAATCCAGAGCAGCAATAGTGACGATCAGAGGCACCAAATTTAGAAAAAGAAATGCGGAAACTACCAACTGCGAGAAATTATCCCCAAATGATCAATTGATTGGTTCTTCTCCGCTCTGGTTGCAGTTCTGGTTCTGTCCACGGGATGTCCCCATAACCCAAAAGCTGGAAGTTGCGCAACGAGCAGGAATTGTTCACCCGGGATGGAACTAAAATGAGAGTCAGCGCTTCAGTGTCTGAGGAGCTAAAAATAGAACTTCGCACAGCTCGCAATAGTTGACAAATTGAATCTTTGACATAAAATGTTATTTTCAAGCAAGTGCGGTTGGTTTCTAAATTATGCCCAACCGCGGAAAAGCAATCAGAGGCCAATTCGCGACTAATCCCCGGCTGTCTTCCAGTCACACAATCCCACTCTATTTATAGTTATAGAGTCAACCAGCACGACGGAAAACCTTATGGAACAAGCTGACTATGCCACGAAATATTTCAGTTAGCTTAGTTCAGTGGGACTGAAGGCTGATAAACCTTCAGCGCCTGATGGTCTGCATCACAGAGTATTAAAGGAGATGGCTCTAGAAATCGTGGACGTATGGGTGATCATTTTCCAATGTTCAATAGACTCAGGATGAGTTCCTGTGTATTGGAGGGGAGTGAATGTTAACCCATTTTTCAAGAAAGGAGCGAGAGAGAAAACGGGAAATTATAGGCCAGTTAGCCTGACATCGGTGTTGGGGAAGATGGTGGAGTCAATTATTAAAGAGGTAATAACGGCGCATTTGGATACCAGTAAAAGGATTGGTCCAAGTCAGCATGGATTTATGATGGGGAAATCCTGCTTGATTATCTTCTGATTTTTTTGAGGATGTGACAAGTAAAATGGATTGAGAACCAGTGGATGTAGTGTATCTAGGCGTTCAGGAAGCCTTTGGTGAGTTTCCACACGGAGATTGGTGAGCAAGGTTAGAGCACATGGTATTTGGGGAAGGGTATTGACATGGATAGATAATTGGTTTGCAGACAGGAAGCAAAGAATAGGGATACATGGGTTCCTTTCAGAATGTCAGGCACTGGCGAATGGAGTGCCGCAAGGCTCGATGCAGGGGCGCAACTATTTACCATATCTATTAATGATTTGGATGATGGAATTAGAAGTAACAGTAGCAAGTTTGCAGATGACACAAAGCTGGGTGGTGGTGTGAACTGTGGAGAAGATGTTAGGACGTTGCAGGGTGACTTGGACAGGTTGAGTGAGTGGGCAGATGCAAGGCAGATGCAGTATGACGTAGATAAATGTGGGGTTATCCACTGGCGGCGAAAACAAATAGGGAAATTGTTATCTCAATGGTGTCAGATTCGGGAAAAGGAAAGAACCAGGGGCCACTGTCTAAGAATAAAGGGGAGCCCATTTAAAACGGAGGTGCAAAAAAAATCACCCAGATAGTTGTGACTTTGTGGAATTCTCTGCCATAGAAGACAATGGAGGCCAATTCACTGGTTGCATTTAAAAATGAGTTGGACAGAGCTCTTGGGGCTAGTGGAATCAAGGGATATGGGGAGAAAGAAGGCAGGCACGGGGTACAGATTGTGGATGATCAGCCATGATCACAATGAATGGCGATGCTGGCTCGAATGGCCAAATGGCCACCTCCTGCACCTATTTATCTATGTTCCTATGTCTCTAATACCCGTTCACTATGTGCCGTCCATTTAATCGACCGGGGCAATTCATCGCAACCATCGTATAGGCGGTCCACATACCACACAAAGCCAACACCAAGGTGGCAGCGGATGAATTATACTCGGTCCTGAACTCTCTTTAAGAACCAAACCCTATGGTACTGTTCATCATTTGCGATGAACTCAACCAATCTAACCTCAGGAATGCACAGGTAACTAAAATCAACATCTCTCTCTCTCCCCCAGCCCACCCCCTCGGCAGGGCTTAAGCACTCCGGCCTACACGACCAGTAAGTATGCCTGCCGTTCCATTTGTCGCTGTCGTTTGTCATCCGATCATCTATTGGTAGTGCTCCTGCTGGCTTTCAGAAAGATTTAAGAACGAAGCGCCAACGAAAAGAGCAACACAGCAGTGGTCTGAGGAGACCGGGGGTCTCCATTAGGTCTGCCCTCAGTCGATGAAGTGGAACTCTTATTAAGCTATTTGCAGTTTCACACAGCGAAGGCACAGTAATCGGTCCGATTGGATAATCGTTGCGGAACATTGAGTCGTAATATGAAGGCGGATTATCAGGAAATCAACTCAATCGAAGTCCGGGCTGCATACAAAGACTGTGGCAAACCTCAATGATCAGCAGTTAATGGACGACGAAACAAATCCCCGTCATCAAACAATATAAATCTTTCATGTCAAAGGAGAATACAGATGGTGTAATCTTGAATAAAGAGACATAACTCAACGGGTCATGCAGCATCCGTAGAAGCAGCTGACGTAAGTTGAAGATTCGGGGCCATTACCAGTGAGACGGAGCAGAAGGCATCAATGATTAGAAAGTTGGAAAGTAAATGATTGGGCCGATCAGTGGCTACATGTGAATGTTCCTGTGTAGCGTAGTGCATGGCTGGGGATCAGAGTGAAGACGTTCCGTCTGCCTGTACGGGAGGACTGGATGAAGCTCATGACGGAACAGATGGGGAGTGAGGAGAGAGGTTCCACTGAATGGAATAGACAGAGTGCGGGTGGTGAACAGAGTGGCGCCACTTGGTGTTAAATGTTATCAGAGCATGTTGGGATCTGTCCTCGTTTGGTGTGGGAATCTGCAATAAAGGGATCAGGAAGATGCACTTCCGTTTACAGGGCAACGGGTCATGAATGGAAATGCCATCCCCGATGCAAAGACGACCTCACAGTGAACAATAATTGCCTATGGGATCCATTTTATTCCAGAACATCTTCCTGCATCATTTAGAGGTTCAAGGTGAATGTGGAAAAGATTAGTAGGAACCTGATGGGTAACTTTTTCACGCAAAGTATGGTGGATGTATTCACAAAATGCTGGAGTAACTCAGCAGGTCAGGCAGCATCTCGGGAGAGAAGGAATGGGTGACGTTTCGGGTCGAGACCCTTCTTCATACTGATGGTGGATGTATGGAACAAGCTGCCAGAGGAGGTCGTTGAGACAGGGACTGTCCAAACATGTAAGAAGCAATTAGACAAGTACATGGATCGGACAGGTTTGGAGGCATATGTGCCAAACGCGGCCAGGTGGGAGTCGTGTAGCTGGAACATGTTGGCCGGTGTGGGAAGGTTGGGCCGAATGGCCTGTTTCCACTCTGTATCATTCTATGACTATTTGAGTCTATGCATGAATTGCTATCGGAATTAAGTATCTGTGCTCTTTGAAGGCAGATTTCCCGTGCATTGGGAATGTTGCGGTGATCGGAATCGAACCCCGGCCACCTGGTCGGGATGCAACTGGTGAAGCACCGTTGCCGATTGATGAAAGGAGACGCACAATAGCACAGTGTTTCCCCCGGAGCGGGAGCCGGAATAATGACAATCTGATGCAAAAACTCAGGAAACATAAAATCGGAAAATATGCGAGGATTTCTCACGGAACGATATCGCGCGTCTGGACACCTTGAGACTAGCGGTCCGCGGTCTGTCGAGGGAAGTGTTCGGTTTCATAAAGAAATGCACGTGACGGCTGTTTTACAATAGAGACATTTAGGTCTCGTCCTAATCAGAAGCCTTGGATGAAAAGGGAGATTCACACTTGGTTATTGTCCTGATCTGAGGCTTTGAAGCAAGATGACCCTGAACGGAACATGAAGGACAATTGTGATCTCCGCAAGTCAAACAGGGATAAGAGGATTCCAAATCAGGCTGGACGCTCAAGTCAAGCAAGCGGATGCCTGGCGACTGCATTGGCTCTGATGACCACCACTGTTTACGAGCCGAACAAATCATCTCTACTGTTGGATAACCCGCTTTGAACAGGGAAACACTGTTTCATCAATGCATATTCACCCGCCACCCGATGGTTCTGTCTAATACGTCCAGATGGCAGAGATCATAAAGCATGGAGACATATAGCGTGGAAATAGGCCGTGCCGCCCAGCATCCACGTGTCGATTAAAATGGACCATCTGATCTAATTCGGTTTGCCCATATCCCCGAAAACCTTTCCAAACGGTGTACCCGTCCAAATGTCCTTCACATTGTGTGTGCCTCAGCATGTTTCTGGGCAGGTCGATTCACATTTCCTCAACCCTCTGAATGAAATAGTTGCCCCTCACGTTTATATTAAACTTTAACACCTCTCACCTTAAACCCATGTCCTATCGTGCTTGATTTTCCTACCCTGTTAAATAGACTGTGCATTCACTCCATTTATTCCCCTCATACCCTTTTCGCCTGTAGAGGTCACCTCTCACGCCCCTGTGCTCCGAGGCATAAAGTCCAAACCTGTCTAACGAAGCCATGTAGCCCAGGCCCTCGAGTGCTGGCAACATTTTCATCAATCAAGCATGATGACATCTTTCACGAAGATCAATTCCCGATGAGCGGTCGGTCCGAACGAAAAATCTGGCCCGATTTTGAAATCGTGCGCCTTTCAACGTATTCGCCGCCATCTGTAAACATTGGTTTGGTGTCAGATGCAAACATACTAACTATGGGCGCACAGGTAGAGTTGCTGCCTTACAACGCTTGCAGCTGAAGACCCGGGTTCGATTCCGACCACGGTGCTGTCTGTTCGCAGTTCGTACGTTCCCCCGTGAGTTTACTCCGAGATTGTTGGTTGCCTTCCACACTCCAAAGATCTGCAGGTTTGTAGGTTAATTGGCTTGGTATGAGCGGGGATCGCTGGTTAGTGCGGACTCGATGGGCCGAAGGGCCTGTTTCCGCGCAGTAAGTTTAGACTGTGGCAAACGACAGTGATCAGCAGGTGATAGAAGAGGATAAAACAAATATCTTCCACCGACCCAGAAAAAAAAATTCGTATCAAAAGGGAATAAAGATACTAAACCTGGAATCTTGAATCTTGGAGGAACTCAGCTGGTCAAGCAGGTCTGTGAAAGCAACGGGTCTAATTCGACGTTTCGGCCCTACTCCCAGTGAGGTAGAGCACAAGGAACTGAATTATTATAAAATAGGTAAAGGGTTCACTGAGATTGTAAAGGGAGAACATGGGATGTGCTGCGTATCACAGCGTGTGACTGAGGGTCGGAATTAGATGTTCCGTCTATCTGTTCGGGAAGACAGGATGAAGGTCCTGACGGAACAAATGGGAAGTGAGGAGAAATATTGCACAGAGAGAAATAGACAGAGGGAGGGTGGTGAACAGACTGACGACACTGCGTGTGAACATATCGTCTGGATGTTGAGGTCTGCTCTAGTTAATTGTGGACAGCTGCAATATGAGAGCAGAAAAACGCACTAATGCTAATATAAGAAAAAGCTGCAGATGCTGGTACAAATCGAAGGTATTTATTCACAAAGTGCTGGAGTAACTCAGCAGGTCGGGCAGCATCTCGGGAGAGAAGGAATGGGTGACGTTTCGGGTCGAGACCCATCTTCAGACCCTTCACTAATGCTAATGGCATGTTGGCCTTCATAACGAGCGGATTTGAGTATAGGATTAAAGAGGCCCTTCTGCAGTTGTATCGGGCCCTGGTGAGACCACAGCCGGAGTATTGTGTGCAGTTTTGGTCTCCTAATTTGTGGAAGGACATCCTTGCTATTGAGATAGGTACGGAGGATAATCCCCGGGATGGCGGAACTGTCATATGAGGAAGGTTTGTAAAGATTGGACTTGTCTTCACTGGAATTCAGTAGTAGCTAGCTGGCCTGATAACTAGATAGCTGGATAACCAGTGAGCTAGATTTTTAGCCAATAGGATGGACAGCCAGAGAGCATATTAGCTGTCTAGATAGAAACATAGTTTGCTACCTGGGTAGATAGCTACCCGCATTGCATAACTTGAAAGCTAGATAGCTGGATGTGTAGATAGCTGAATAACTAGATTGAAAGATCACTAGCTAGAGATATAGGCAGCTCTCTGTGGGGTGCGCTCCCTCTCTCGCGATGCCCACAGAGGGAGATCTCGTCATATCTAGGTTTGTAGATAGCTACCTTGCAAGCTAAATTGACAGATAGATCGCTCACGCCGGCTATATATCTAGATGGCTGGATGACTAGATGACTAAATGGCTTTCTGGCTGGACGGTTGGAAGGCTACCTGGCTACTTGGGAAATTGATCAGCTGGGAAGCAAGCTCGCTGGGTAGATGGCGAGCTGAATAAAGCCAGATGGCTGGATGGTCAGATGGCGAGATGGCTTGATGAGTAGATGGCTAGAAGGCTTCATGGCCAGCTGGCTAGATAGCTAGATAGCTGACTACATGGCTAAATGGCTTGATAGCTAGGTAGCAATAGGTGGTAGGTAGATAGATAGATAGCCAGTTTATGAAATGAATAGCTAGATTCATTGCTACAGAGATATTTGGATAGATAGCTCTATAATTAAATCACTAGATAGCTCGTTAGACTGCTAGCTAGATAGCTGCATAACTAGATAGGTGGATTGCTAGCCAACAGGATAGATAACTAGGTAGATAGCTAAATATATAGCTAGCTAGATAATAAGATAGCTCGCTTGGTAAATTCCTAGAAGACTAAATAGCTATATAGCTAGGTGGATAGCTAGATAGGGAGATAGATAGACAGATAGATAGATAGCGATTTAGTCTGTTAGCTATAGAGCTTGACAGCTGGATGAACAGTCAAATTGATAGGTAGCAGGCTCCCTACATATGTGGATAGCTGTTTAGCTAGTTAGCATGACAGCTAGGAAGCTGGATATCAAGTTATATAGATTCATTACCAGCGGGAAAGACAGCCAGATAGCGTGTTAGCTTTCTAGATAGCCAAATACCTGCATTGCTAGATAGCTTGAACGCTAGACAGATGGATGGTGTGATAGCTTGATCTCTGCATAGCAAAAATAGTTAACTAGTTGCGTAGGCAGCTCTTTGTGGAGTGCGGTCTCTCGCTCGCTCTCGGGGGGGGGGGGGTGAAAGGGAGAACGAGAGAGACAAATTTCGATCTAGCTAGATAGCTCATAAATCGCTATAAAACTCTCTTGCGATCTGGCTCGTGAGCTATCTACTGGTATAGCTGGCTAGATGCCTAGCTCACTAGCCATCTTGCAAAGCTCCATCAAGCTAAACCGCTATCTGGCCGCCAAAGCTGTTGGCTCACAATCTAGTTATCTAGTTATCTATCTCTCTAGCCCTCAGGCAAGTTAGTGACGTAGCTATGTTGCTAGCAAAATAGTTAGCTCTTTACCTATCAATCCAGCTATCTCGAGAACTGGATTGCTAGCCAGCAGGATGGATTACCAGACAGCGTATGAGCTGTCTCGATAGCAAGATAGCGAGGTACCTAGGTAGCTATCGACATGCATTGCTAGACAGCTAGAAAGATGGGTAGCTGGATATATAGATAGTAAGGTAGCTATCTCAAAAGATAGGCAGCACTTTGAGGGGTGCGCTCTCGCTCGCTTATCCTCTGTGGGCCTCGTGAGAGAGGGAGATCTCGTCTGAACTAGCTGGATAGATAGCTGCCTAGCAAGTGAGACAGCGAGATATTTAGATCGCTAACTAAATGGCTACATGTATAGATAATTAGCTAAGATGGGAAGTTGGCTGGTGGCTGGATTGCTAGAAAGTTAGATGGCTATTTGGCGAGCCGGTTAGCAGGCTAGCTGGGGAAAGGTAAAAGGACAGGTGGTGGTCGAGGGGGGAGGTAAAGGAACAGGTGTAGGTCGAGGGGGGAGTTAAAGGGACAGGTGTAGTTCGAGGGTGGAGTCCCTTTACCTGCCCTCGCGACTCCATGCAAGGACCCAAGCAGTCTTTCCACGTGAGGCAGAGGTTCACCTGCACCTCCTCCAAACTCATCAACTGTATTCGCTGTTCCAGGTGTCAACTTCTCTACATCGGCGAGACCAAGCGCAAGCTCGGCCATGGATTCGCTGAACACCTACGCTCAATCCATCTCACCCAACCTGATTTCCCGGTGGCTCAGCACTTCAACTACTCCTCGCATTCCCAATCTGCCCTTTCTGTCCTGGGCTTCCTCCATTGTCAGTCAGAATAAGGCCCAGCGCAAATTGGAGGAACAGCACCTCATATTTCGCTTGGCAGTTTACACCCCAGCGGTGTCAACATTGACTTCTCTAACTTCAGATAGTCCCTGCTTTCCCTGTCCATCCCCTACCCCTTCCCAGTTCTTCCACCAGTCATCCTGTTTCCTTCTATATCCTATCTTTGTCCGGCCCCATCCCCTGACATCAGTTTGAAGGATCTCGACCCGAAACGTCACCCATTCCTTCTCTCCAGAGATGCTGCCTGAAAAGCTGAGTTACTCCAGCATTTTGTGTCTACCTTAGTTATATAACTAGTCAGGAAGATATATAACTATATTGATAGCTACAGATCTAGATGGCTAGATAGCCACATAACTAGATAGCTACAGAGCTAGCTAGGCTGATAGAAAGTTAGCTGGATAACGAAATAGCGAGACTGCGTCGGGATTCGCATTAATGCGCACATTTTCTCATGAAATTTGTAAACGTTGTGACGTCGTCGTTCAGGTCCAATGTCAAATCCTTGAATAGCGACCAGTGTTAGATAGAGCTCAGGAGGCTAGCGGAATCAAGGGATTTGGGGAGAAGGCAAGCAGAGGTTACTGATTTTGGATGATCAGCCGTGACCAGAGTGTATGGCGGTGCTGGCTCGAAGGGCCAAACGACATCCTCCTGCACCCATTTTCTATGACTATAGACTCCGTGCAATCCCGGAATCAGTAATGAGTTCATAAGTTCATACATCATTTGAGTAAGTCACTAGGCTCACCGAATCTGATCCGCCATTCGTTCATGGCTGCCCTATCTTTCCCACTCAAACCCAACCCCAACTTTGACACACTTAATAACCACGGACCTGTCAATCCCCAATTTATAAACCTGTTAATTCCCCAATGACGGCCTCCAGAGGCGTCTGTGGCAGCCTTCCCCAGATTCACCACCCTTTGACTAGCCTCAGAATAAAAGGACATACATTTAAAATGAGATGATGAGGGATTTATTTCGTAAGAAGGTGGTAAATCTTTGGGATTCTGCCACAGAGAGCTGTAGAAACCGTCATTGGGTATTTTTAAATCGGAGCTGGACATGGTCGTGATTCGTAAGAGTGTCGCCATTACGGGGAGACGGCAGGAGAATGGAGTTGAGTGGGAACGATAGGTGAGCCATGATAGAATGTCGGAGTAGACGCGATGGGCCTGGTGCCCTAATTCGGCTGCTATGACTTTTGTACTTAGTGTTATTTTTTAACAGTGCACTGCAGCATCCTCACACAGCGCACCCCATTGGATGTACAGTGGGAATAGACTGTCACATCGCTCTCCTGTGGACGGACATCAGCAGCACACGGCAACATCCACACAGCGCACCTCAGTGCATGGACAGTGGCAATATACTGTCATGGCGCCCTCCCCTGGATGAACATCAGCAGCACAGTGCAACATCCACACACAGCGCACCTCAGTACATGTACAGTGGCAATATACTGTCACAGCACCCTCCCGTGGATGAACATCAGCAGTACACTGCAACATCGAGGCACAACAGCCCTCACTGTCTGTACAATATAAGTGCATCGCAGCATCAGCATTGCTTATGATGGACCTTGAATTCCCAATGAGAAACACGCAAATCGTGGTAGTACGTTTAGAGTAATAAATAAGCCACGTAGAATGCTTGCTATATTTGACCGAGTCATTGAATATGAGTCAGATGTCAATATTCAACTTTAGAGAAGTTTACTTCGGCCGCTTTTGCAGCATTGTGTACAGTTATGTTCGCTCTCGTATACGAAGGATATGGGCGCTTCGGAAATCGTGTTCAAGACGTTTACAAGAACATCGCCTGGAGCGTATGAACAACCAGACGTTGGACTGATTCATCGGAGTTCGGGCAGTAACCTGATAAATCGATAGCAAATTATGAGAGGCAAAGATATGGTAAACAGTCAGAACATTCCTCTCAAGATGGAAATATCAAGTATTGAAGGCCACCCCTTTATGGTGAAAGGGATGAAGTTTAAACGAGATGTGCGGGGAAAGCAAGGGGCAGTAAATGCATCGAACGCAATACCGCAGGTGGGCATTGGGTGATAAGGAATAGGAGTAGAATTAGACCATTCGGCCAATCGTCTTATCCGCCAATCTTTTCCCCTCCAAACCCCATTCTCCTGCCTTCTCCCCATAACTTCTGATACCTGTACTAATCAAGAATCTTTCTGTCTACGCCTTTAAATATCCACTGACGTGACCTACACAGCCTGTTGTGGCAAATAATTCCACAAATTCATCACCTTATGACTAAATAAATTTCTGATCATCTTCAAAAGAGAACGTAGATTAATTCTGAGGAAATGATCTCTTGTCCGAGACGCTCCCACAAGTGGAAACATACTTTCCACATCCACTGGATCTAAACCATTCACATATCTGTATGTTTCAATAAGGTCCACCCTCATACTTCTAAACTCCGAATGCAAGCCAGGAGCCGACAAACGCTCGCCATAGGTTAACTTATTGTTGGGATCATTCTTGTAAACCTCCTCTGGAACCTCTCCAGAGCCAGCACACCTTTCCTCTCATATGGTGCCCAGAATTGCTCACAATATTCCAAATGCGGCCTTCCCAGCGCCTTGTATTGCCTCAACATTACATCCGTGTTTCTGTATACAAGTCCCCTTGAAATAAATGCAAGCAATCAGTTTGCTTCCATTAGACAATAGACAATAGACAATAGGTGCAGGAGTAGGCCATTCGACCCTTCGGCCCTTCGAGTCAGCACCACCATTCAATGTGATCATGGCTGATCATTCTCACCGATTCAACTTGCAGATAATGTTTTGGGGAATCCTTAACCAGCACTCCCAAGTCCCTTTGCACTTCCGATTTATGGATTATTTCCTCACTTAGACAATAGTCTACGCAATTATTCCTACTATCATAATGCAGTACTCCGCACTTTGCTACACTATATTCCATCTACCACTTTTGTGCCCATTCCCCCAACATGTCCAAGTCCTTCTGCGGAGTCCATGCTTTCTCTAAACTATCTGCCCTTCCACCTCTTTTCGTAACATCCGCAAACTTGGCCACAAAGCCTTCAATCCCCTCGTCCAAATCATAATATAAAACGTGGAGTAGCGGACATACACCGATCCTTGAAGATCTCCACTATTTACTGTTAGCCAACGAGAAAAAAATCCCCCTTTATTGCCACTCTTTCTCTTCTTCCATCCAGCCAACCAGTTATCCATGCTGGTATCTGCCCTTTGATACCGTGGGCTCTCATCTTCCTCAGCAGCCATCGTGCGACACCTTATCAAAGGCTTTCTGAAAATCAAAGTAAACAACATCTACTGTCTCTCCTTTGGCTGTCTCTCCCATTTACTTCTTTAAATATTTCCTGCAAATTTATCAAACACGACCTCCCCTTCACAAAGCCATTCCAACGTATGCCTATTTCATCGTGCACTTATAAATACTCTGTCACGTCATCCTGTATAACGGGTCCTAAAATCTTACCACCCACTTCACTGATGTTGGAGGCAGATACAATAGTGATATTTAAGACAAGTTCAGGTTTTCAGGTAATGAAGGGATATGCATTGTGAGCAGGCAGGTAAGGTTGGTCATCTCATGTTCGGCACAGCTATTATTAGCCGAAAGTCCTGCCGTGCCTTGTACTTCGTGTAGGAAAGAAATGCAGATGCTGGTTTAAATCGAAGGTAGACACAAAATCCTGGTGTAACTCAACGAGACAGGCAGCATCTCTGGAGAGAAAGAATGGGTGACGTTTCGGGTCGAGATCCTTCTTTAGACTGATGTCGGAGAGGTCGGCGGGAAAGAGATACAATTTTGTCGGAGACAGTGAGACTGGTGTGAGAGCTGTGAAGGAGGAGGGGTGGAGAGAGAGGGAAAGCAAGGGTTAATTGAAGTTAGATAAGTCAATGTTCATATCGCTGGTATGTTAGCTGCCCAAGCGAAGTATGAGGTGCTGTTCCTCCAATTTGCGCTGGGCCTCACTCTGACAATGGAGGATGCCCAGGATAGAAAGTTCAGATTGGGAATGGGGGAGCGGGGGTGAGTTAAAGTGCTGAGCAACCGAGAGATCAGGCAGGACTTTGTGGAGCTGTTCAGCGAAACGATCGTCGAACTTGCGCTTGGTCTCGCCGATGTCACTCCATCAGTACTATCCCAAAGTATACCGTCACACCAGTACTAACGCACAGTGCGTCACTCCATCAGTAATATCCGACAGGAAACCATTACACCAGTATTACCCCACAGTGCGTCACTCCATCAGTACTATCCAACAGTATACCATTACACCAGTACTACCCTACAGTGCGTCACTCCATCAGTACTATCCGACAGGAAACCATTACACCAGTACTACCCTACAGTGCATTACTCCATCAGTACTATCCCACTGTATACCGTTACACCAGTACTACCCCACAGTGCGTCACTCCACCAGTACTATCCAACAGTATACCGTTACACCAGTACTACCCCACAGTGCGTCACTCCATCAGTACTATCCAACAATATATCGTTACACCAGTACTACCCCACAGTGCGTCACTCCATCAGTGCTACCGCAGTGTCACTCCATCAATTCCATCCCACATTATGTCACAACAACAGCACTACCGCACAGTGTGTCACCCCACCAGAACTACCCCAGAATGTGCCATTACTTCAACACTACCCTACGTTAGGTTACTCCATCAATACTACTTCACAGTCTGTCACTCCAGCAGTACTACATGTTACTCCATTAGTCGTACCCAAGAGCGTGTCACTCTCATCAGTACAACCCCACAGTATGTCATTCCATCATTTCTTCCCGACGGTTTCACTCTGTCAGTACCACCTTAAGTATGTAATTTCATCAGTTCTACCCACAGTTTTTCACCCCTTCAATAATACCATCGAATGTGTCACTCCATCAGTGCTACCCCAAAATGTACCATTCCTTCAGTACCACCCCACAGGATGCTAATCCGTAAGTACTATCCCACAGCGCGTCATTCCATCAGTACTACCATATCGTCTGTTACTCCATCATTACTGCATCACAACATGTCATTCATTCGGAACTAACCCATGGAATGCCATTGCATCAATACTACTAAATGGATAGTCATTCCATCAGTACTATCCCACAGTTTGTCATTCGATCAGCTCTCCCCGTCAGTGTGTCACTCCATCAGAACTACCCTATAATGTGTCATTACATCAATAGTACCCCACTTAGTTTCACACCGTTAATACTATCCCACGGTGTGCCACGACATCAGTACTACAATATCGTTTGTTCCTCCATCAGTACTACGGCACACTGTGTCACTCCATCAGTAATACACCAAAATGTTTTACTCCATCAGTGCCCGCCCACAGTTTGTCACTTCACTAGTAATACCCCAAAGTGTATTGCTCCATCTGTACTGCCCACATTGTGTCACTCCATCAATACTACCCCACTGGTTATCACTCCATCAATACAATCCTACAGTGTGTTAGACGATGATTACTAGAACACACTATGTCACTCCATCAGTACAACCCTACAGCGTGTTACTTCATCTGTACTACCGCACTGTATACCATTCCATCAATAGACACACACAGTGTTTTTCAACATCAGTACCACGTTGTGTATCATTCCATTATTACTACCGCACAGGGTGTCACTATCAGTACTATCCAACGGTGTGTCACTCCATCAGTACTACACAATAAGTCCTTCCATCAGTACTACCCCACAGTGTTTCAATCCACCAGTATCACTCTGGTATATGTCTATCCAACAGTGCGACACCGCAGGGTGTCACTCAATCAGTACTATCCCACAGTATGCCGTTGTGTCAGAACTGCCACATAGTGTGTCACTCCATGAGTACTACCTCAAAGTGTGTCACTCCACCAGCACTACCCGCAGTGTGCCACTGCCTCCGTACTAAAATATTGTTTGTTACTCCATTTGTACTACCCTACATTGTGCCACTCCACCAGTGCCTCCCCACAGAGCGTCGCACCATCAGGAATATCACTCGGGTTATCGTCGCATCAGTACTACGCCAACGTGTGTCACTCCATCAGTACAATCCAATGATTATCACTCCATCAGTATACCACTCAGCATGTCACTCCATCAGTACTACCCCACAGTGTCAACCCATCAGTACTTCCTCGCAGTGTCACTCCATTGGTATTCCCCACAGTGTGTCACTCCATCAGTCCTACCAACAGTCCTTTGTCGCACCAACAATAATTCCCCACAGTTTCACTCTATTAGTATTTCTCCACAATGTCTCACTCCATTAGTACTATCCGATGTTTGTCATTCAATCAGGACTATCCCAGTGTGTCACTCCATAAGTGCTGCCACAAATTGTGTCACTCCATCAATCAATAATGCCGCTCAGTGTGTCACTGCATTAGTACTACACCACAGTTTGTCATCACAATAGTACTACCGCTCAGTGTGTCACTCCGTCGGTGAAACCGCACAGTGTCTCACTGCAACAATACAACTCCATATTGTTACACTACATCGGCACTGCCCCACATCATGTCACTCCAGTGTAACCCTAGAACTTGTCACTCCATCAATGCTTCCCGCACTATGTTCTTCCATCAGTACTCCCCAAAGTGTTTCACAACATCAGGACTACGTCAAATGTGTCATTCCATCCGCAATACCCCACAGTGTGCTCACCCCTCGCTGCGACTCCATAGTGTGTAATTCCATCAATATGTCACCACAGTTTGTCATCGCAACAGTACTACCGCACAGCGTGTCAATCCATCAGTATTACTGTGTCACTCCAACAGAATGTGTTATTACATCAGTCCTACCCCACAGTGTGTTATTCCATCAACACACCTCCACAGTACGTCATTACACCAGTACTACTCCACAGTGTTACACTCCATCAGTACAAGACTGGTACGTGTCACTCCATTAGTACTACCCTACAATATGTTATTCCATCAGTATTACACCACAGTGATGCACTCCATCAGTACTGCCTTGAGCTTGTCATTCCATTTTGTAAAACCACACACTCATTCAATTAGTATTACCCAACAGTGTAACTCTCCATCTGTACTGCCCCACCGTCAGTCCTTACCATTCCACAATGTGCACCCCGACAGTACCACCATTGGGTCAATACTTCAGTACAAGCCCACTGTGCGCCATTCTGTCCACACTACCCCCAGTGTGTCATTCAATCAGCACTAAACCGAAGTATCTCACACCGTCAGTACAACCGCGCAGTGTGTCAGTCCATCAGTAATACGTACCGCGTGTCACTCCATCAGTACTGCACCACAGCGTGTCACTCCATCAGTTTTACCCCACGGGATGTAGTTGCACACTGAAGTAGTACTGACGGAGTGACAAACTGCGTGGTAGTACTGATGCAATGATCTCACAATTTGTCACTAAATCAGTGCTATTTCACTGTGTGTCACTCCGTCAGTACTGTTCCGCAGTTTGTCATAACAACAGTACTATTCATTGTGCCACTCCATGAGTATAACCCGCAGTGTGTCACTACATCAGTAGAGCCCCACGGTGTATCATTCCATCAGAACAACTGCAAAGTGTGTCACTTCATCAGTACTACTGCAAATTGTGTCACTCCATCTGTATCAATCCACAGTATGTTAATCCACCCGTACTGCATCAACTAGTGTCACTCCATCAGTACTACAGCGCGTTGTGTCACTCCATCAGTACTACCCCACATTGTGTCACTCCATCAGTGCACTGCAGTGTGTCACTCCATCAGTATTACTGCGCAGTGTGTCACTTCATCAATACAACTTCAAAGTGTGTCACTCGATCTGTACCAACCCAGTGTGATAATCCACCATTACTACCATACATTGTGTCATGCATCAGTTCCACTGCGCAGTGTGTCACTCCATCAGTAATGCCCCACAGTCGTCACTAAACCCCACAGTATACTATTACATCATTACAAACACACATGTTCACACCCTCAAACACAGTCAAACACGCACACAAACATACCCGCGCACAAAGACGCACACAATCTCTCAAACGCAATCACAAACAATCAAATATACTCTCACACATTCTCACATACAATCACACGTACACATGCACTCACTCTAACATATATTCACACGCACTAGCACGAAGAGACACGCACTCATTCCCACACACTTACACACGAACATATTCTCTGACAACACCATCATATACTCTCCCAAACACACACACACACACACTATCAAAGAATTGCATACACAAACACTCTGACAAACTCACATCCCACATATTCTCTCACATTCTCACAAACAGCCACACACACGCACAGACGCAAACACTGTCCCTCAAACACACATGCACTCTCCCACTCAGAGACACAGATACATTCAATCGCACTTGCATCCACACTTACTAATGCTCACACACTCACACGCACACTCACGCACTCGCACAGACAGACACACACACACAAATATAGGCACTCTTAAAAACTCTACCGCTCTCTCACACGCAGACCCGCATGCACACGTGCACATTTTGGGATTGAGTGTATCCTTGGATGTTCGCGCCGAGCAGCGCAGCACAGCGTGGCCGGGGTGTTCCCGGTGAGCGGGGCCAAGCCCTTCAATCGGCTCGGTCGGCCAGGCTCGCCCACCGCGGACGGCGATGGGAGCCGCGCCTCGTGAGCGAGGTGGGTTCCGCGAGGAACCGCAGAGAGCGAGGTGGACCGTCGTAGAGCGAGGAAGGCCGCCGAGAACGAAGGGGCGACCCGCGGTGCGGCGGCAGGCAGGAGATAGAACTATTCGGCCAACGTTTGTAACTTTGACGGCGTCAAAATGTGGTGACAGTTTTGTACCGCCTAGGTGAGGTCTGCGACATGATGTTACCGGGTTGTCTGCAAAAGTAGGCATTTCACTCTACTTGGGTACGTGATAATAAGGTGTCATTGAATCATTGAAATTCCTGCAACCGCATACACTAACGCATACGCACACACCGACTAATTTGCACAATCTCACACATTCACACTCGCATACACGTGCTAACACACTCTTGCACGGACTCGTACACTCACACTGTCACACACATTCAATATCCAATGCGCGTCAGGATGCAGCTCTGGAGAAATCTAGTTGAGTATGTCAGTTCAGTGCATTTTATTGTCCCGTGTACCGAGGTACCGTGAAAAGCTTTTATTGCGTGCTACCCAGTCAATGGAAACAAAATACTTCATTACAGTCGAGCCATTTACAGAATATAGATACATGATAAGGGGATAACGTTCAGTGCAAGGTAAAGCCTGCAAAATCTGATCAAGGATAGTCCGGGGATCAACAAAGAGGTAGATAGTAGTTCAGCATTGCTTTCTGGTTGTAGTGGGATGATTCCGTTTCCTGATAACAGCTGGGAAGACGCTGTCCCTGAAACTGGAGGTGTGCATTTTCACACTTCTATACATTTTCCCTGATGGGACAGAGGAGAAGCAGGAGTGGCAAGGGTGCGACTCGTCCTTGATTATGCTGCTGGCCTTGCCGAGGCAGCGTGGTTTATGAATTGAATCAATATAACGGAGGTTGGTTTGTGTGATGGTCTGGACAATTCACTGCAATTTCTTGCGTTCTTGTATGGAGCTGTTCCTAAACCAAGCTGTGATGCATCTTGATAAAATACTTTCTATGGTGCATCTGTAGATGTTGGTGAGAGTTGTAGAGGGCACGCCGAACTGGCTAATCCTGCTAAGGACATGGATGGGTGAAGTTTCGGTTCGGGAACTTTCTTCAGACTGATTGTGGTGGGACGGGGGAACAGCAGGACAAAGCGAGTTGAACGATAAGCGGGTGAATACCGTTTTCATTGTCAGGTGCGAGGTAAGGGCTGAGCAGGATGGAATTATAAAGAAAGAGGATGTAATATCGGTTGAAGATGTGGTGGGGGGATGTATTGGTGCGAGCCCGGATGAAGTACGAGGAAGAGCGAGGGGGAAGTGGGAATTTGCACTTAGTTACCTAACATTGGATAATTCAAAGTTCATACCATTAGGAATTCTCTGCCTCAGAAGGCAGTGGAAGCCAATTCTCTGAATGCACTCAGGAGAGAGCTAGATAGAGCTCTTAAGGATAGCGGAGTCAGGGGGTATGGGGAGAAGGCAGGAACGGGGTAGTGATTGAGAATGATCAGCCATGATCACATTGAATGGCGGTGCGTACAGGCTCGAAGGGCCGAATGGCCTCCTCCTGCACCTATTGTCTATTGTTGCAAGGCACCAAGGGCGGAATATGAAGTGGCGTTCTTTCAGTTTGCATGTAGCTTCAGTCTGGCAATAGAGGAAGCAAAGGTCAGAAAGGTCAGTGTGGGAAGGCGCGTCACAACGGGAAGATCCGGGAGGCCTTGACGGAACAACGGTAAGTGTTCGGCTGAACGGTCGCCGAGTCTCCAATTGACGACGCCGATGCAAAGGACACCATATCTGGAACACTGCATGCAATAGAAGGGAATAGATGAGGTGCATGTGAACAGCAGCCTCACCTGGAAGGGCTATTGAAGTGTGAGGGAACGGGGTAGAGAGACAACCCATGGTGGCTGGCCGTTTTAACCGCACTTCGCAAGAAAAGCCTTGGAGAGGGAGGTGAGTTGGGGAAAAGAGAGAGAGACAGATAGGGAGTACAGTGATGAAAGGAAGAGATAGCGGAGAAGACGAAAGAAGAGATGGAGGGAGTGTTAAGTAACAAAGGGAGAGTGGGAACATGAAAAGAGAGCGGAGTTCAGATCGCGTGGGTTGGCAAAACTGAGCGATCGAAGGGTCAGATAGTTAGAATGAAACGGAGGGATAAATGCAATGGGAGTGAGAAGGAGGGCGGTGGTTAGGAGAGAGAGGTTGACAGAGAGATGGCGGAGCCGAGAGGAAGAATAGAGATGGTAGGAGAGAGTGATAATTCAGAGAGAGCGACAGCAGTAAGGATGGAGGGAGAGAGACAGGGAGGAGGGAGAGAGAAAGGGAGGAGGGAGAGAGAAATGGAGGAGGGAGAGAGACAGGGAGGAGGGAGAGAGAAAGGGAGGAGGGAGAGAGAAATGGAGGAGGGAGAGAAAGGGAGGAGGGACATGTGCCGCATCATTCGCTGTGTTATTTGGGTTTCGGACCATTTTGAAGCCACAATGTGTCTGTTCTCTGAGTGTCGAGAGTCTTTGGGTCGTTCCTGCTCAGAGGTGACGAAGGCAGAGAGTGTTATTGTCCCGGCGCAAAATCAGCCCCACTGCAGGCGAGCAAGGAGTGAATGGTTACCGGCCTCGCCGGGAGTGTGGGGGTGAGGTTGCAGTCAGTTAAGCCGCGATCATATTGAGTGGTGAAGCAGTGTGGAGGGGCCACTTTAGTGCGAGGTGATCTGTTGGCCTAATCACTCAACCTGTGGACAAATGTCGCCCAGTCCACCTTCAAACTGGGCACCAGAAGCCATGAGACGGTCGCTGGAATTTGGGATTGCCTTAGTGAGTGAAGTGGATTGAATGAAATAAGACAAACAACATAAAGCGGAGATTTGGACCTGATAGAGTTTGAAACAATATTTCCTTTGCTGGAACAATGCCGCTCTCAATTTCCATCCCTCAGTATCGCCACAATCCTAGTCTTTTTAGTTTCTCAATCAATTCCCTGAATAAATCACGACCTGGCTCAGCAGGGATTTCATTGGCTGGTGTCATCTGTTTGCGAATCATTTCAAACGCTCTATTTTTAATTCTGTTGAAACTTTACTGTCCCGGTGGAGACGGAAAATGGTATAAAATCTCCGGGAATGTTCTGCCCCAGCATTTCATTCCGAGAGCTTACTGGTAGCTCACGGGGACACGTCGATGGGCAGAGAAAATGCACGGTCAAAAACTTGAGGAATATTGGCGTGCGGAGAAAATCTTGTACGTGATCATTGCTGCCGTTGGAGTCCCTGGTAAGTGAGCAGAACAATTCAAGTTTTATAACTCCGTCTGTTAACCGGCGTTGACCTGATTCTGATCATGTTACAATATTCCCAACTGATGATCGTTGTACAAGAATATGTGAAGCATATCAATCCTCTCAGTGAAATATCTTTGAATTAACGCTGTGATTTTTCTTATTTTCAGACAGCCGAAACTAACCCTCTATTTCTCCCACTGCCGGGACCCACTAGAATGTTGTTCTTGCCTTCAGTGGACCTTGCCCAGAGTTGGCCCAGTGCTCGGGACAGGCAGCTCTCCGGGACGGTGTGACTGGGAGGGGTTTACATTGTGTAGTTCACTGTGTCTGAGTTATTGATCAGAGTGAACACCCGCTCCTGTGGACACGTCTTACTGTGGAGTCTGTCACAGTCGGATTCCACCGCCTGTTGGTCAATAATTGGATCGATCTCCTGAACCAGTGGCCGCGGATCTACCGGCGTGTGTTGTTACCGAACTGATCTCAGTGAGGAATGAATCCGTTAACGGAGCCACTCTGCTGCCGGATGCTAAGTTGTCCCTGCCTTCCCTACGGAACCCTACTCGTCCCCATCAGATACCGAGTTCCAAGAGCCCTGGTTAATGCGGCCGGTCACGGTTAAGTCTATGAAACCGGCCCTATCAGAGACCGTGAGCAGGGTCAACTATAGAAAGGACCATTCCGCCTGTTGTAGCGGGCGGCTGCTCGTTCCCTCCCCGCCCTGTACCCCGCCCGTCGCCTTATATCCTCTCCCGTGAAGCAGACAGGTCGGGCACAGTCGGAGCCGGGTCTGACGTTGTTAAACCTGCAGCCGCGCACCGACTCCAACACTCGTGATCTTCAGCTGAAAGTGGAGCCGGTGTTCAGCCCCGGAGACCGTGTACAGTGATGCCCAGTGTCCGTCCCCTTCTCTTTCCGCAGTGAATTTAGTGGCGATTGTGATCCTGTCCCGGGGAAAGTGCTGCCTCTCCTCCTGCACCACTCGCTACCTGGTGGCCATGGCAGCGGCCGATCTACTTACGTTGTTCACCGAGGTCATTTTGACTTGGATCCGACTTCATTACTTTTATTGGAGTTTCGTATCCATCACCCCTGTGTGCAGTGTTAACGAAGTACTGAGGTATTCAGCTACAGACTGTTCTGTCTGGTTCACCGTCACTTTCACCTTTGATCGCTTTGTCGCCATTTGTTGCCAGAAGCTGAAAACAAAATATTGCACCGGGAAAACTGCGGCTGCGGTTCTCGCAACAGCCGGCGTTCTGCTCTGTCTGAAAAACGTTCCCCGCTACTTCACACAGGAACCCTGGACAATCATTGACAATGTCACGTGGGCCTGTCTCATGGTGGACAGTTATTTCACTGACCCCGGGTGGGTGGCATTTGACTGGTTCGACACGGTTTTAACTCCGCTCCTCCCTTTCGCTGTGATCCTGCTGCTCAACGCTCTGACAGTCCGGCACATTTTAGTTGCCAGTCGGGTCCGTCAGGGGCTGAGGGGTCAGAGCAAGGGGAGAAGCGCAGTGACCCGGAGATGGAGAGCAGGAGGAGGTCTGTGGTTTTACTCTTCACCATCTCCGGCAGCTTCATCCTCCTGTGGCTGACGCTGGTTGTATACTTCGTCTATTATCAGATCACAGGGATTGTGAATGATCTGAATGATTCTCAATATATCTTTCAGTACGTCTGTTTGTTGCTGAGGAATCTCAGCTGCTGCACCAACACATTTATTTACGCAGCGACCCAGTCCAAGTTCAGGGAGCAGGTGAAGAGCGCGGTGAAATATCCGCTCACCTCAGCGCTGCGGCTCATTAATAAACCCGCGCCCTGAGCGCATCCCAGAGGGTGGCCGCAGTCTCTCCGCTCCGGGCTCCGGCTCCTCACATTCACCGCCGCATCTTCCAGCTGTCAGTCCCGGGCGGATGATCCCATCGACGGCCCCGCTCCGGGACCCCCAGTCCCTCACATACACCCAATCGCCCCGTTGCTCAAAGATGCTGATTAAGCAGAAAAAATAACACCATTGCCTGTCATATATATTGGTCAGTTTTAATGACAGTGTTTCTCTCTCTCTCTCTCTCTCTCTCTCTCTCTCTCTCTCTCTCTCTCTCTCTCTCTCTCTCTCTCTCTCTCTCTCTCTCTCTCTCTCTCTCTCTCTCTCTCTCTCTCTCTCTCTCTCTCTCTCTCTCTCTCTCTCTCTCTCTCTCTCTCTCTCTCTCTCTCTCTCTCTCTCTCTCTCTCTCTCTCTCTCTCTCTCTCTCCTCTCTCTCTCTCTCTCTCTCTCTCTCTCTCTCTCTCTCTCTCTCTCTCTCTCTCTCTCTCCCTCTCCCTCTCCCTCTCCTCTCCCTCTCCCTCCCCCTCTCCTCTCTCCCTCCTCCCTCCTTCTCTCCCTCCCTCTCTCCCTCCCTCTCCCTCCCCTCCTCTCCCTCCCGACCTCTTGTCCACCGGTTTCTGCACCACAGCCCCTGAGCCTCGCTCCTGACGCCGTTCCCGTGACCCGACCCTTTTACACACCGGAGCGTAACCGGAGCAGATTCTCAGCCACTGGTTTACATCCCAAGTCCAGAAAAAAGGATAAAGTTTCTCCGTGAATTTATTCCCAGTAAAGGTGTGGAGATGGGACTTGGTGGCGGCGTCGTAAAATGAAACTGTCCCAGACTCGTAACTGAGATAAACTCCCACCCTCCCGGGGATGGGACGGGCGGGGAGAGGGATGGAGGGGAGGTGAGTGCATCAAACCCGTCACCCCCCCTCCTGATGCTCCAGACTCCAGTCTCAGGGGTCAGTGTGACCCGTCTCTTCCTCCCCACAGACTCTGCGGCGACTCCCAGACTCCAGCCCCGACAACCCGCCACCTCCACCTCCCAGTAATGTCTCCCCGATGTGAATCCCTCCGATCCCAGCACACACGCACTGCCTGTAAACCTCTTCCCGGTGTCAGGGAGACTCCTCCGGGTCCCGGTCCCTCTCACCCTCTTCCGATCCTCAGACACCTCGAGCTGCGGATGCGCTGTTTCCACATCCAGGGTGACGGAGACTGGTGGGAGAAGCAGAGAATCAGAGAGTCCCCGGATGTCGGGGGGAGACTCGGGCAGCGCGGCCCCGGGACCGGGGGAGAGGCCGCTCGGCCTCGGGCACAGGCGGACGGGCAACAGAGAGATTTCCCGGGGTTACACTCCAGGTACGGCGGGTTGCTGGAGAAACTTTTCACAACGTGGCGGAGTTGCACTTGTGCAGAGGTGAGAGAAGTAGATGCGGACAGCCAGTTGTGGAGACGGCTTCCGATGGAGGGTATGGAGCCGTGTTAGGCAGGTAACATGAAGCGGACTGACGTGGCGAGGAAAGGCGGGGACCGCGTGGGACTGCAGGTGCAGGAAGAGGAGATACAGTTTAGTTTATTGTCTCATGTACGGAGGTACAGCGACAAGATTTTGTTGAGTGCTAACCAGTCAGTAGAAAGACAATACATGATTACAATCAATACGTTTACAGATACATGATGTGGGAATATCGTTTAGTGCAAGGTAAAGCCAGCAAGGTGCGTTCAAGGATCGTCCGAGGGTCACCAACCTGGAAAATAGCATTTCAGCACTGCTCTCTGGTTGTGGTAGGATGATTCAGTTCCCTGATAACAGCTGGGGAGAAACTGCCCCTGAATCTGGAGGTGTGCGTTTTTACACTTCTGTACCTCTTGCCTGATGGGAGACGGGAGAAGAGAGAGTGGCCAGGGTGCGACTAATCCTTGATTATGCTGCTGGCCTTGCCGATGCAGTGGGAGGTATAAATGGAGTCAATGGCAGGAGTTTCGGGATTGCGGGAGAGCAGGGAGGAGAGTCTGGAACGGGAATGACGGACTGCGCTTCCTGCAAATTGGCATCAGGACCGCGCGCAACTCCACCAACATCCAACAGCAGGGACAACACGCTGAACATAATTTAGAGGCCAGCATACTACGGGAAACACGCGACTGCTTGGTCTTTGAGCAAAATATGGAAATGGAGAACTTGCTTCCTGAGCTTTTCGGGCACAAGCACGACCGGTTAGAGAATACAATTTACCGATTTCCTTTCACCAGACATGTTCTGTGGTTGGACTTCCCGCGGCGCGTACAACTCGACGACGGAGTGTTCACTGTATTAACAACGTTCATTCAACAGCCCATATGTTGTTTATACTGTGGTTGTGTTCAGGGAACTGACATCTCCAGCGGTATGAATATTGACTTCTCTAACTTCAAGTAACCATTGCTCTCCCTCTCTCTCTCTCGGCCTCCCCATCATTGTTATCCGACCAGTCTGACAGTCCTGATTAAATTGTGCACTATATACCTCGCTGTCATCTACGCCAAGCTAACAATGATCTATTCTACATTTTCCTTAATCGACGTCCTCTTTGATCTCTCGTTTTCAAATCTTACCCTTCCATCTATATCGTTTCCCTCTCTCCTGACTCTCAATCTGAAGGAGGGTGTCGACCCGAAACGTCACCCATCTCTTCTCTCCAGAGATGCTGCCTGTCCAACTGAGTCATTCCAGCATTTTTTGTCCATCTTCGGTTCAAACCAGCGTCTGTAGTTCCTTCCCATACAATGAAGAATACATGGCGAGTCGTATTTGAAGATAATTCCAAGGCATGTTATATAGTCATTAAACGCAAAAGGGTATCAGTGAAACAGAAATAAAGAAACATAGAAAATAGGTGCAGGATTAAGCCATTCGGTCTTCCGTGCCAGCCAATTCCAGCCAATCTGACACCATTCAGATAATTGTTCTCCCACATTGTTCTTGACGCCTAACTGTCAACCTCACATTTATCCACATTATACTGCATCTGCCGTTCACCTGCCCTCTCACACAACCAATCCAAGTCACCCTGCAGCCTCGTAGCTTCCTCCTCGCAGCTCACACTGCCATCCCGCTTTGTCATCCGCAAACTTGGATATGTTATATTTAATTCCTTCGTGTAAATCGTTGATATATATTGTAAATAACTGGGCTCCCAGCACCGAGCCTTGCGGCACCCCACTAGTCACTGCCTGCCATTCTCGAAAGGACCCGTGAAGTGAGGTGGATCCCTGTTGGATAAAGGAAGTAATTCATGCGTGGCACCAGAGGCAGTTGAAGAGCCCGGTCCAGTATTAAATATACACTGTACAGGTAATTAATACTTATAGAATAACGGTCAAAAACAAATCTTTTTACCTCTCTTAATTCCATCGAGCACCTCGCGGAACACCATGTTCAACAAAAATGGGTGATCGAACTTTCCAACGTCCAGGGCACCGTCTGCTACTGACAGCGTCTTGATATCATCACTTATCCTGCATGAATTAAACACCCGGTTATAAGACCCGCATCAACAATTTCTGGGTTACTTTCCAAAACAGTGCAGAGAGTCTCACCTCCTCTTCTGACGAGTTTCCTCCTGAAAAATAAAACATCAGAAAGATCAATTAATTTACACTGAGCGTCCACATCGTGAGAGCAGGAATATCAGCCAAATTGAAACAATTTTCCGACAGATCCCAGCACTTAATGCTGGCGCGGCGCCCCATCAGTGCAGTATTATGTATTAATTCATGTAAATGGTATATTTAATACTGGACCGATGGGACGATTCAACCTCCACTGGTTCCAGTCGTGAATTACCTCATTTGTCCAACAGGGGCACCCTCTCTTCACTCTTACCCTCTTGCGTTTAATGTCTGTGTAACATGCCTTGGAATTTCCTTCTATCCTATTCGCCAAAGATCCTGCATTACCAATTCAAGCGCCCCTGATTCGTCTTGCACCCTGTGGGTAAGCAAGAGGGGACCCATATCGTATTTCAACCTTAGTCTCCACAGACATCATGTTGCCAGCTTGTGACTAGATGTTTTCATGTCTGTCTAAGAGAAGACCTGGCTTGAACAACGTGGAAAAAATGACTGGCTCAATGTGATAAGTACAACTTCTCTTCCCGATAAAGATGCAGCTCGCCCTGGGATTGAATGGGGTGTGCGAATGTGAGTGATGCAGTAATATGGCCCCAGAACAAATAAACCATTTATTTGGAGACAGAAGGTGCTGCATAGAATGGAATCATAATCAGACCAGCCAGCTCGTGAGGAGGGAAATGTACACATGACGCTTCTGGACAGGAGGCTCTTTCAATCTTCTGGAATAGATGGGAGAGAGCTGGTAAAGAGATTGGAGAGGAAGGAACTGGGACGATAAATGGCAAGGGATAGGTGAGTTTGTGTGCGGAGGGACATATGACAGACTGATGGACATCCCTGCGGCTGTTGGCGAAGGGGAGAATTTTTTTTACTGAATTGGAATCTGGTCATGGAGATAAATGGGGAATGCAATGGAAGGGATGGGGTAGAAATCAACAGGAGATCATGTGCTGGTTTCCCAGTCGGATGGGTTGGCGGATCTACGGTTGGAGAAGGGGAAGCAACGTGGTGACGGGGATTGGGAATTAAAAGAAATACAAGTGGGGAACAGTTGAAGGAACAGGAAGGCCTGAAGGGGATAAGGTTTACCTGTAACAGGAGAATACAATGTAGATGTCGTTGGGTTGTAGTCTGCTCAAAACATGAGGTGCTCGTCTTCCCTACGCGAGCTTTGTTTCAATCAGCCCTGAATTATTGGGAAACTGTTACCCACTATTTTGTCATTGAATCAAATTGAATTTGTAACCCCTTACCTTCAGAAAAATTAAACTGTCCGTTTGATTCATACGCTCCTGCAGCTTTAAGAGTTTCTTTTGAATAGAGTTTATCTCCTCTTGAATCGCTCGTAGATTATTCTCCATTGGATTTAGAACGCTCTCCTCATCTTCCCGGAGATCCTTGAGAAAGAGCCGCTCTTTCTCATTGAGAATCTGGCGCAGTTCAGCAAATACCGATGTGATGTAGGTCAACAGGTTCTGTGACTGTTCCTGTCAAATGAAAGGTGAAGGTCAATATTATCGAGCCTGGAATCTAAGACAATAGCACAAGACCAGAGAAGGGAAACTGGAACCTTACCCGGACTCCAGAAAGCTTCTCTTTCTGTTGCTGCTCCATTTCCTCCACCGCTGATTTATTTTTTGTGAGAATCTCCAAGGAAGTTTTAATCTGCTCCTGGGATTGAGATTCAGATTCAATCAGTGAAAGAATTAGACCAGACAGAACCAATGAACTGCGGACACGGAACTGCACATGAAAGTTTACAAAAAGACACAAACTGCAGGAGAATTCATCGGGTCGGGAAGCGTATCAGCAAAGAGCCGCGGGCTGTCTCACCTGGAAGGACTGCTGGAGTCCCTGCATGGACGTAAGGGGGAAGATGCAGGGACAGGTGTTTCATCTGCAGCGGTGGCTGGGGCAAGTCCCTGGGGAAGGGCTGGTTTGGGTGGGAGGCTGGGTGAACCGAACAGTCGCCGAGGGAGCGCGGTCCGTAAAAGGCAGAGGGGAAATAACATCATGTAATTAAATTCTGTTCGCTTTTACCTTGTAGCTTTCAACAGCTTCCTGAATCGGCATGAAACTATGAGACTTGTGTTCCCGCGCGTCTCGGCAGATCAGGCAGACCAGTTTTTTGTCGGTTTCACAAAACAGCTTCAGTTCTTCCTGATGTTCCTCGCAGTGAAGTTTCCTTTCCTTCCTTCCCTTGTTCAGACTCAGTGCTCGAGCTGTCTCAGTGATACTCGCCAAGGCCCGATTTACTTTGAGGGCGCGGTCTGCAATATCCTCTCTACATACCGGGCATGAGTTTCTCCCCTCCCTGTCCCAAATCTGTGTGATACAGGAGCGGCAGAAGTTGTGCCCGCATCCCAGTATAACCGGATCGCTGAAGAAATCCATGCAAATGGGACAAGTCGCGTCTTCAGTTAAACTCTGGATCTGGTGTTGCGAAGCCATTTTAATTCCGAGCACTCCTCGTTCAAAACTCTTCCGCCTTCAGGGAGCGGCGGACCCGTACAGAACCGCAGGTGTCAACGACACGCCCTGCAGTGCGCAGGGAATTGATTCTGTGCTGAATAATGTTGTTTTCTTGCGGGTGTTCAGGGTGAAGCGCCTCTGGCAATCTGCCATTGATTATACACCAGCAAGCGGCTGGCAACAGGTTAAACGAGTCTGAACGTGACAGGAACCGGACGGACGAGCGACGGCCAGTTTAAGGAAGGGCAGAAACGAAATGGGAGATGTATTAAGTTATCTCGAAGTAGAGCGTGAAACGGTGGTTAAACATCAACTGAGAGCGACTGCTGGTAAAATAAAGTCTGCAATAAAATCGGAGACCTGAAGAGAATGTTGTGTTGTGAGGTAACAGACGCGCTACAGTCGTTGAGATTTGGATGCATAAAAAGTAGGAAAGAGAATACTCTGTTACTGCATGCAACGCATTCATCTTCTCGGTGAAAGTCGTCTTGATTTCCCCTTGCCTCCCTATGCAGAAGGTTTCTGACATTAACACTGCGCCGCCCAGCTCTGATGTAAGATCTAGCTGTTCCTTATTGTGGACGGGTTCCACAATGGAAACGGTTTCCGTCTGTCCGCCCTGTTAACCACTCCAGCCCCGGAGAGCAGGAGAGTCAGCTAGACCCCCCTCCCCCCCCCCACACACGCAGACCAGTCTGACGTTGATCACCAGGGGCACGTGAGGAACCGCAGAAGCTGCTTTACAGAAAATTGACACAAAGCGATGGGGTAACTCCACGGGCCAAGCAGCATCTCTGCGGAATTTGGGTAAACAAGGTTTCAGGTCAAGACCCTCTCCAGAATGACTGTAGAAGGAATTGTTGTGTTTGATAGATCACCGGATTCTGACAACATAGTTTTATGTACCAAGGTATTTTATTACACTACCAATTAATGCACACAGAGCCATGTATCCGCGTACACACTGGCGTACCCGAGTACACAGCCACGTGCGCCGCCGTGTAGTGACCTGTTTTCGATCTCCTGGCACCGTTTCCGACACGGTCCGAGGCCGGGGTTCTCTGCTGCTCTCGGAGGGCGCCCGACACGATCCTTTATGGTTCCTCGTCCATTCAGACCGTGGCATACCCCCTCCCGTCAGACAATCGTCAGCCCGTTAGGCGCACCGTTTCTGCACTACTCGCGGCAGTGGGCGCAGGTGGTCCGCCCAGCTATTGCAGTGTTTTGCTCAGCAAACCCAGGCATAACCTGAATTGTATGCGAACATGTTCGAACGTCTTCGCCCTGTTTGGAAACGTCTTCGAAACCATCGACTTGTTTCTGAAGGGATTGGAATGCTGTGCTGCAAAATGTGGCTGAAAACAACATTTTAGATGACATGGTCTGTTTGACCCTTACACTAAAGGAGGGGTTAAAACAAAGCTGGGAGAGGTGGTGCCCAGAAAAAAACATGCAAGTGATAGGTGGATACAGGTCAAGCGGGGCGGGGGGGGGGGGGTGTTGTTTATCAGATGGGTGGACAAAGGCCAGAAATGGAAATATTATTTTTTTAAAGTCGTGAAATCAGCAGTGAATGTGCGCGAAATGTGAAGGCAGAGGAAAGTGTTATGTTGAAGGGGACATGTGTGGGATTGTTAAGCAGCATAGTGGGAGAAATGGGGGCGCATCGTTGGGACATAAGGAAGATGGGGAGGGGGAGCGGGTGAGAAAGGAAGAGAGGTCGTTGTTAATTAAATTAAACTTTATGAATTCAATCCTCATACCGTTGGGTTGTGAGGTACACAGGCGGAATATGAGTTGTTTTGGTTCAGAGATACAGCGAGGAAACAGGTCCTTCGGCCCATCGAGTCCGTACCGATCACCGGCCCCTGCATATTAACACTACCCTACACATGTTAGGGACGATTTACATTCATAACAAGCCGATTAAATTACAAACCTACACGTCTTTGTTGTGAGGGAGGAAACCGAATATCGCGGAGAAAACTCACGCATGTCACGGGGAGAACGTGCAAACTCCGTACTGGCAGCACCCGGAGACGGGATCGACCCCGGGTCTCCGGCGCTGCAAGCGCTGTGAGGCGGCAACTCTACCGCTGCGCCACCGTGCCGCCCTTAACTACTGAGCTGAAGAGGTGTTGCTCCTCCAGTTGCGCGAGGCCTCACTGTGGCGACGGAGGAGGCCCAGGACACAAAAGGTCACAGAACGGGAATGGGAAGGGGAGAGAAAATGGGAGCAACCGAGAGACCCCGCAGACCTTGGCGGAAAGGGAACGTATTCGGCAAAACCATCGCTCAGCTCTGCTTGATTGCGCAGATGTAAAGGTGGTCACATGGAGAGCTCCTAATTAAGCACAACAGAGACTCGTCCAGGTCGACCGGATTAGCCGGTTGGCAGAGAGACATCATATCGTTATCCGGATGGTCGGGGGAAACTGCGGCTGAAATAACCGATGGTTGGTGTTCAATCAATTAAAGATTCTTGGGGCTGCTGGAATTCCCGGAAGCTCCTGATTTCACCGCATGTCAAAAGACACTTGGAAAACTGCTAACACGGAACAGCCTGCACGGAGTTTGTCCGTTCCCCCTGTGATCGTGTGGGTTTCCTCCGGGTGCACCGGTTTTCCCCCACTCTCCAAAGACGGAATGGTTTGTCGGTTAATGGCTTCTGTAACTTGTTTCTAGTGTGTATGATAAAACTAGTGTACGGGGTGATCGCTGATCGGCACGGACACGGTGGGCTGATGGGCCTGTTTCCGCTCTAAAACTGTAAACTATACACTAAACATAAAAAGACACAAGGACACAGTGCTGGAGTGACTCAGCGCGTCAGGCCCCAACTCTGGAGATCATAGATATCTATGTTCTCCACAGATGCTGCCTGACCCGTTGTTACTCCAGCACTTTGTGTCCTTGTGTCATTTTATGTCCTTTTCTGTATCAACCAGTTTCTGTAGTTCATTCTTCCTACAAAAAAAGACAAAAGTTGTAATAGGAAGAGAGAAGAGGTGAGCATTATCTTCTTGTATAGGAAAAAAACCTGCATATGCTGGTTTAACTAATGTCAGGGGAGGGGGCGGGAGTCTGAAGAAGTGTATCGCCCCGAAACGTCACCCATTTCATCTCTACAGAGATGCTGCCGGACCCGCTGATTTATTCCAGCATTTTGTGTCTACCATTATCTTCTTGTTTCACACCTTCTGTATTTTCATCTCTGGTCTTTGTCCAACTGTCTGCCTATCAACCTCCGCCCTCACCTTCATCCACCTATCACTCATCAGGTTTTGTCCTGCACCTCCTCTGTTCCAGCTTTACACCCACCCCCCCCCCCACCCCCCGCCACTCCTTTCAGTCTGAAGATGGGTCCAGACCCGAAACGTCACCTCGCCATGTTCTCCAGAGATGCTGCCCGATCCGCTGAGTTACTCCAGCACTCTGCGAAACGTCACCTATCGATGTTCTCCACAGATGCTGCCTGACCCGATGAGTTACTCCAGCACTCTGTGTCTTTTTTCTTTTGTAAAACCAGTATCCACGGATCCTTGTGTCTGCTGTTTGAAGAGATCTCTGTACCGTGACGCGGAGACAAGGAGATAACTCAAACACGTCTTATTTTTAAAGACTTTATTAAAGGGCGGCACGGTAGCGCAGCGGTAGAGTTGCTGCTTTACAGCGAATGCAGCGCCGGAGACTCAGGTTCGATCCTGACTACGGGTGCTGTACTGTAAGGAGTTTGTACGTTCTCCCCGTGACCTGCGTGGGTTTTCTCCGAGACCTTCGGTTTCCTCCCACACTCCAAAGACGTACGGGTATGTAGGTTAATTTGACTGGGTAAATGTAAAAAATTGTCCCTAGTGTGTGTAGGATAGTGTTAATGTGCGGGGATCGCTGGGCGGCAATGTGGTGGGCCGAAAAGGCCTGTTTCCGCGCTCTATATATGATATATGATATGATATAAACGTCAAGTTAAAGGTGAAGAGTTACAAATTCGAGCGGAGCCTCAGCGGGTGATGTGCGCGCCAGCGGGTCGCAGACTGGAGCCTGCGAAGTTGTAATGAGGTGTTGCATTTTGTGACGTGGAACAAGGGCAGGACCCACACAGTGAATGGTGTTCCTCTGGGGAGTGTTGTAGAGTAGAGGGATCTAGGAGTTCAGGGGCATGGTTCCTTGAAGGTCGAGTCGCAGGTAGATAAGGCGGTCAAAAAGGCTTTTGGCACATTGGCCTTCATCAGTCAGAGTATTGAGAATGGAAGTTGGGAGGTCATGTTGCAGTTTGGGGATTAAATGGGAGCCGTTCAGCGCCGAACTGTTGTCCACCGGTTTTCTGCCCCACAGCCCCTGAGCCCCGCTCCTGACGACGGTCCCGGGACCCGACTTTTTTACACACCCGGAGCGGAACCGAAGCAGATTGTCAGTCACTGGTCTTTCTGCCAAGGCCCGAAGAAAGGGTAAATTTTCTCCGTGAATTTATTCCTAGTGAAGGTGTGGAGATGGGACTTGGTGTCCGCGTCGTAAAATGAAACTGTCCCGGACTCGTAACTGAGATAAATTCCCACCCTCCCGGGGATGGGACGGGCGGGGAGACGGAATGGAGGGGAGGTGAGTGCATCAAACCCGTCACCTCCCCGCCTGATGCACCAGACTCCAGTCTCCGGGGTCAGTGTGACCGGTCTCTTCCTCTCCACAGACTCTGCGGCGACTCCCAGACACCAGCCCCGACTCCCCGCCACCTCCACCTCCCAGTAATGTCTCCCCGATGTGAATCCCTCCGATCCCAGCACACACGGACTGCCTGTAAACCTCTTCCCGGTGCCAAGGAGACTCCTCCGGGTCCAGGTCAGTGTCACCCTCTTCCGATCCTCAGACATCTCGAGCTGCGGATGCGCTGTTTCCACATCCAGGGTGACGGAGACTAGGGGGAGAAGCAGAGAATCAGAGAGTCCCCGGAGGTCGGGGGAGACTCGGGCAGCGCGGCCCCGGGACCGGGGGAGAGGCCGCTTGGCCTCGGGTACAGGCGGGCGGGCAACAGAGAGATTTCCCCGGGGTTGCACCCCAGGCACGCCGGGTGTGCAGGATAAACCTTTCCCAACGTGGCGGAGTTGCACTTGTGCAGAGGTGAGGAAGAAGACGCGGAAAGCCAGATGTGGAGACGCCTCTGGTTTGTTTTATGTGGGGGGTGGGAGAGGGAGTCGGGGGAAACTTTTTTTTCAATTTCTTACCTTGCCGGAGATGCGATTGTTTTCCGGATCGTATCTCTGGTCCCTCTGCGGCCTAACATCACGGAGCTGGAGGTCTTCCCTGGGACTGACCTTGAGTCCCCGCGAGGGCGTGGACTTATCATCTGAGACTGCGATCCCTTGCCTGGGATCGACGCTCCAATGCAGCCAGCGGACTTTAACATCAGAGCTCACAGTCTCGGGTTGAGACCGGGCGGGAGCTCCAAACGCTGCACGAGGTTCAACTGGTCCAGACCCGGGGTAGATCGCCGACGCGGGGGAGCTGATATGCCACTCCACCCCCTCCCCCGATGAAGGAGCTTGATCGCCCCGACGAGTAAGCCTCGCCGCCGGCTGCGGGAGTCAAGATCATCCCGTCAACGGAAGGTTCGAGCCCCCGACCGCTTGAGGACAAACAAGGGAGAGATTGAATTGGTTTTCACCTTCCATCACAGTGAGGAATGTGGAGAAGTCACTGTGGTGGATGTTCATGTTAAAATGTATTTTGTGTTCCCTGTTGCTTTTTACTGTTATGACTGTATGGCAAATGAATTTCCTCGTGTGTTGCAAAACATAATTGGCTAACAAAGTTTTATTGAGGTTGTGATAAGGAGCCGTGCCAGGCAGGTAGGATGAAGCGGACTGCAGTAGTTAGGAAAGGAGGGGACCGCGTGGGACTGGAGGTGCAGGAAGAGGAATTACACTTTAGTTTATTGTCGAATGTACGGAGGTACAGCGACAAGATTTTGTTGAGTGCTAACCAGTCAGTAGAAAGACAATACATGATTACAATCAATACGTTTACAGATACTTGATGTAGGAATAATGTTCAGTGCAAGGTAAAGCAAGCAAGGTGCGATCAAGGATCGTCCGAGAGTCACCAACGTGGAAAATAGCATTTCAGCACTGCTCTCTGGTTGTGGTAGGATGATTCAGTTCCCTGATAACAGCTGGGCAGAAACTGCCCCTGAATCTGGAGGTGTGCGTTTTCACACTTCTGTACCTCTTGCCTGATGGGAGAGGGGAGAAGATAGAGTGGCCAGGGTGCGACTAATCCTTGATTATGCTGCTGGCCTTGCCGATGCAGTGGGAGGTATAAATGGAGTCAATGGCAGGAGTTTCGGGATTGTGGGACAGCAGGGAGAAGAGTCTGGAACGGGAATGACGGACTCCGCTTCCTGCAAATTGGCATCGGGACCGCGCGTAACTCCACCAACATCCAACAGCACGGAACGACACTCTGAACATAATTTAGATGCCAGCATACTACCGGAAACACGCGAGTGTTTGGTCTCTGAGCAAAATCTAGAAATGGAAGAACCTGCTTCCTGAGCTTTGCGGGCACCAGCAAGACCGGTTAGAGAATACAATTTACTGGTTTACTTTCACCAGACATGCTCTATTGTTGGACTGCCCGCGGCGCGTAGAACCCAACGCCAGAGTGTTCAGTGTAGTAACAAATCTGTTGTTTGTCCTGTGGTTGTGTTCAGGGGACTGACATCTCCAGCGGTATGAATACTGACTTCTCTAACTTCAAGTAACCCTTGGTCTCCCTCTCTCTCTCATCGTCCCCCAGCCTCGTTATCCGACTAGTCTGACAGTCCTGATTAAATTGTGCACTATATACCTCGCTGTCTTCTACCTCAAGCTAACAATGATCTATTCTGCATTTTCCTTAATCGACGTCCCCTTTGATCTCTAGTTTTCAAGTCTTACCCTTCCATATGTATCGTTTCCCTCTCCCCTGACTCTCAGTCTGAAGGTGGGTCTCGACCCGAAACGTCAAACATCCCTTCTCTCGAGATGCTGTCTGTCCAACTGAGTCCAGCATTTTTTTTTGTCTATCTTCGGTTTAAACCAGCATCTGTGGTTCATTCCCACACAATGAAGAATACTTGGCGAGTCGGATTTGAAGATAATTCCAAGGCATGTTGTACGGACGTTAAACGCAAGCGGGTATCAGTGAAACATAAAAATATAGAAACATAGAAAATAAGTGCAGTATTAGGCCATTCGGCCCTTCGTGCCTGCCAATTCCAGCCAATCTGACACCATTCAGATAATAATCTGACACCAAAGTGTCAGCCTCACATTTATTCACATTATACTGCATCCGCCATTCATCTGCCCCCTCACCCAACCAATCGAAGTCACCCTGCAGCCTCAAAGCATCCTCCTCGCAGCTCACACTACCATCCAGCTTTGTTTCATCTGCAAACTTAGAGATGTTACATTTAATTCCGTGTAAATCGTTAATATATATTGTAAAAAGCTGGGCTCCCAGCACCGAGCCTTGCGGCACCCCACTAGTCACTGCCTGCCATTCTCAAAAGGATCCGTGAAGTGAGGGGGACCCCTGTTGGACAAAGGAAGTAATTCATGCCTGGAACTAGAGGCAGTTGAAGAGCCCCGTCCAATATTAAATATACACTGGACAGGTAATTAATACTTAAAGAACTATAACGGTTTAATTTTTTTTACCTCTCTTAATGCCATCGGGCACCTCGCTGATCACCGTGTTCAACAAAAATGGGTGATCGTACTTTCCAACGTCCAGAGCACCGTCTGCTACTGACAGCGTGTGCCCATCATCACTTATCCTGCATGAATTAAACACCCGGTTATAAGACACGCATCTGCGATTTTTGAGTTAATTACCAAAACAGTGCAGAGTCTCACCTCCTCTTCTGACGAGTTTCCTCCTGAAATATAAAACGTCAGAAAGATCAATTAATTTACACTGAGCATCCACATCATGACAGCAGGAATATCAGCCAAATTGTTACAATTTCCCGACACATCCGAGCACTTAATGCTGGTGCGGCGCCCCATCAGTGCAGTATTATGTATTAATTACATGCAATGGGTATATTTAATACTTGACTGATGGGGCGATTCAACTTCCTCTGCTTCCAATCGTGAATTACCTCATTTGTCCAACATAGGTCACCCTCTCTTCAATGTTACCCTCTTGCGTTTAATGTCTGTGTAACATGCCTTGGAATTTTCTTCTATCCTATTCGCCAAAGATCCTGCATTGCCACTTCAAGCGCCCACTGATTCGTCTTGCAACCTGTGGGTCAGCAAGAGGGGCCCCATAGCGTTTAACAACTTTTGTCTCCACAGACATCATGTTGCCAGCTTGTCACTAGATGTTCATATCTGACTAAGAGAAGACCAAGCTTGAACAACGAGGAAAATATGACTGGCTCAATGTGATAAGTACAACTACTCTTCCCGATAAAGATGCAGCTCGCCCTGCGATTGAATGGGGTGTGTTAATGTGAGTGAGGCAGTAATATGGCCCCAGAACAAATAAATCATTTATTTGGAGACACAAGGTGCTGCATAGGGTGGAATCATAATCAAGCCAGCCAGCATTTGAGGAGGGAAATGTACACATGACGCTTCTCGAAAGGAGCCTCTTTAAATCTGCTCTATAGATGGGAGAGGTGAAGGGAAGCAACTGGGGCAATAAATGGCAAGAGATGGGTGAATTTGTGTGAGGACGGACATATGACTGATTGATGGACATCGCATCGGCTGATGGCGAATGGGAGAATACATGCTACTGAACTGGAATCTGCTCAGGAAGATAAATGAGGAATGCAATGGAAGGGATGGGTGGAAGTCAACAGGAGAGAATGTGCTGGGTTCCCAGTAGGAAGGTTTGGCTGATCAGAAGTTGGAGAACGGGAAGCAACATGGTGACGGGGACTGGGGATGAAAATAAATGCCTGTGGGGAACAGTTGAAGGAACAGGGAGGTCTGAAGAAGATAAGGTTCACAAGATAGATGTCTTTGGGTTGTAGTCTCCTCAAAATATGAGGTGTTCGTCTTCCCTACAGACTGGTTTGTTTCAATCAGCCCTCAATTATTGGGAAATTTACCCAAACTGTTACCCACTATTTTCTGATGGAATCAAGTTGACTTTGTATCCCCCTACCTTCAGAAATATCAAACTGTCCGTTTGGTTCATCCGCTCCTGCAGCTTTAAAAGTTTCTCTTGAATAGAGTTTATCTCCTCTTGAATCGCTCGTAGATTATTCTCCATTGGATTTAGAACGCTCTCCTCTTCTTCCCGGAGATCCTTGAGAAAGAGCCGCTCTTTCTCATTGAGAATCTGGCGCAGTTCAGCAAATACCGATGTGATGTAGGTGACCAGGTTCTGTGACTGTTCCTGCCAAATGAAAGGTGAAGGTCAATATTATCGAGCCTGGAATATAAGACAATAGCACAAGATCAGAGAAGGGAAACTGGAAACCTTACCCGGACTACAGAAATCTTCTCTTTCTGTTTCTGTTCCATTTCCTCCACCGCTGATTCATATTTTGTGAGATTCTCCAAGGAAGTTTTAATCTGCTCCTGGGATTGAGATTCAGATCCAGTCAGTGAAAGAATTAGACCAGACGGAACCAATGAACTGCGGACACGGAACTGCACATGAACGTTTACAAAAAGACACAAACTGCTGGAGAACTCAGCGGGTCGGGAAGCGTATCAGCAGAGAGCCGCGGGCTATCTCACCTGGAAGGACTGCTGGAGTCCCTGCATGGACCTGAGGGAGAAGGTACAGGGGCAGGTGTTTCATCTCCAGCGGTGGCTGGGGCATGTACCTGGGGAATGGTTGGTTTGTGTGGGAGGTGGGTGAACCGAACAGTCGCTGAGGGAGCGCGGTCCGCAAAATGACAGAAAGGAAAATTCATCAACTGATCAAAATCTGTTCGTTTTTACCTTGTAGCTTTCAACAGCTTCTTGAATCAGCACGAAACGGTGAGACTTGTGTTCCCCCACAGCTACGCAAATCATACAGACCAGTTTCTTGTCGGTTTCACAAAACAGCTTCAGTTCTTCCTGATGTTCTTCGCAGTGAAGTTTACTTTCCTTCCCTTCCATGTTTAGGCTCAGTGCTCGAGCTTTCTCAGTGATACTCGCCAAGGCCCGATTTACTTTGAGGACGCGGTCTGCAAACTCCTCTCTACATACCGGGCAGGAGTTTCTCCCATCCTTGTCCCAACTCTGTGTGATACAGGAGCGGCAGAAGTTGTGCCCGCACTCCAGTATAACCGGATCGCTGAAGAAATCCAGACAAATGGGACAAATCGCATCTCCAGTTAAACTCTGGATCTGGTGTTTCGAAGCCATTTTTAATTCCGACCACTTCCTGGTTCAAAACGCATCCGCCTTCAGGGAGCGGCGGACCCGTACAGAACCGCAGGTGTCAACGACACACCCTGCAGTGCGCGGGGAATTGATTCTGTGCTGAATAATGTTGTTTTGCTGCGAGTGTTCAGCGTGAAGGGCCTCTGGCAATCTGCCACTGATTACACACCAGCAAGAGGCTGCCAACACGTTAAACGAGTCTGAACGTGACTGGAACCGGGCGGACGAGCGCTGGGCAGTCTAAGGAAGGGCAGAAACGAAATGGGAGATGTATTAAGTTATCTCTAAGTAAAGCGTGAAACGGTGGTTAAACATCAACTTAGAACGACTGCTGTTAAAAGAAAGTCTGCAGTAAAATCGGAGACCTGGAGAGAATGTTGTGTTGTGGGGTGACAGATGCGCGACAATCGCTGAGATTTGGTTGCATAAAAAGTAGGAAAGACAATACTCTGTTACTGCGTGCAACACATTCATCTTCTCGGTGAAAGACGTCTTGATTTCCACTGGCCTTCCTGTGCAGAAGGTCCCTGACATTAACCCTGCGCGGCCCAGCTCTGATGTTGATTATCAGATGGGTAGGCAAAGTCCAGAAATGTGAAGTAGATTTACAAAAAAATGCTCGTGAGATCAGCAGTGAATGTGCGCGTAATGTGAAGCCAGAGGAAAGGGTTATGTTGAAGGGGCCAGTTTGGGATTGTTAAGCAGCAAAGTGGGAGAAATGGGACGCATCGGTGGGGCATAAGGAAAATGGGGGGGGGTGAGAAAGGAAGAGAGGTCGTTGTTAATTAAATTACACTTTATGAATTCAATCCTCATACCGTTGGGTGGTGAGGTACCCAGGCGGAATATGAGGTGTTTTAGTTTAGAGATACAGCGCGGAAACAGGCCCTTCGGCCCACCGATCCCTGCATATTAACATTATCAGACACACGTTGGGGACGATTTACATTCATAAATCGGTTCCACCCATGGTTCCACCCATATATTGCTCCGAAAATGTCAAGACAAAGAATACCCCTTGAGTCTGCGAGAGCGGGCGCAAGATGACTCATCGACAGACCACACGGCAACAGAGCTAGGAACGGAATCGACTATGAATCAGACAAACAGCACAGCAATTGACAGAGCAGCAGCTCCGGCAGGACACAAGCTACGAAGCTGCATCTGTGGCTGGGAAAAGATAACATCAGAAAAGGGTATCAAGATCCACCAGGGTAGGAAAAAGTGCCTGAGAGAGCTTGGTGACGAGCTCGCATTGACCATTACTTTCTAAGATGTAGGTCAAATCAGTCGAGTGAAGTCCAGTGGCAGGATAATCACCACAGTCCACAGGGTATCAGCACCACAGGCGAAGCTCAACCAAGTACAGTCCCACCAACGGACATGAGTCCAGAGCCCAACCAGCCACAGTCAGCGGTAGAGAGGAAGATGGAAGGTAAAAAGCCTAAAATCTTGTGGCCTAAAATCTGCCAGAGGAAAGAGTGGGAGACCATTAACGCTGACCTCGTCCATCTTCTGGAAGGATTGAAGGGATGTGTAGAAAGGAAACTGGAGAAGATGGGAGACATCTTATACAGCTATGGGGCGGAGAGATTTGGGGTGAAGGTCAAGAAACAGAGGACACAGAAGGAACTATCGCTCCAGTACAATTCCAGGAGGCAGCAGGAGATAAAAAGACTAGTGAAGGAAAGGAGGCAGCTGAGAAAACAGTGGAGGAAGGCCACAGAGGCAGAAAGGGAAGGACTCGAGGCACTGCAGGCAGACGTAAAGCAGCGCCTGGCAATCCTGCGAAGAGCAGAATGCCTGAGAAAGCAACACAAGAAGAAAGAACGGGCAAGGACAGGCTTTTATAGAGATCCATATAAGTTTGTCAAAAGCCTCTTTGTCAAGGAGAAGAGCGGGATCCTGAAAGTACCTGTAAGGCAGTGGTTCCCAACCTGTGGGTCGCGACCCCAAACGGGGTCGCGACACCAATGCCATGGGGTCGTTAAATGATTTTGAGCTGATATGAATATTATATAAAACACGGTGAAATGCATATTAAGATAGTTATATAAATTCATACTATGAAACTAAATGTAACAGTTCCCTAAGTCACTCAACACAACGTGTTGTCACTCAAGCCAGTATTGAACATGTTTGGTTTCTGTTTTGTCTTGGTCGCGCCACCGCTGTCGCTCCTCCCACTTACCTAGTGTTGTACGCGCGCTTGCAGTGACACGTAGTTAGTTTTGTTCGAGTGATTCTTAACCCTTTAAAAATGAGTGTAAGAAAGAGAAAGTACAGTGATGATTTCTTGAAATGGGGATTCACTGACATAGTTAATGCAGGTGTGGAAAGACCACAGTGTGTAGTATGTTTGGAAGTTCTTGCTCATGAGTCTATGAAACCAGCTAAACTTCAAAGACATCTCGAAACTAAGCACCCTGATTTGAAAGATAAAAGTATTGACTTTTTTAAAGCAAAAGTTGTTGGTGTCAAAAGCCGCCGGCTTGATAGCAGTGGATTATTTCAAAACAAAAATGTAGCCGCCATTGAAGCTTCATACACGGTTGCATTAAGAATAGCACGTGCTAAAAAGCCACACACAATAGCTGAGAATCTTATTTTTCCATGCACCAAAGATATTGTACGTCTCATGATCGGTCCTGAAGCGGTAAATAAATTATCGCTTCTATCCGTGTCAAACAATACGGTAAAACGAAGGATAACAGATATGTCCGAGGATATTTTATGCCAAATTATTCAAGAATTAAAAGAAACTCCAACTGGGCTGTTCAGCATACAGCTTGATGAAACTACTGATGTGACAAACTTTGCACAACTTCTTGTGTATGTTCGTTATTATAAAAATGAAAAAATTAAAGAAGAATTCTTGTGTTGTAAGCCTCTGCAAACTTCAACTACTGCTGCTGATATTTTTGATTTAATTGATGATTTCTTTAATGAACATTCAATTGAATGGAAGAAATTATGCGGAGTTTGTACTGACGGGGCACCTGCAATGCTCGGCTGTAAGTCTGGCTTCCAATCGTTGGTTAAAAAAGTGACTCCAGAAGTAATTGGGACTCACTGCATGATTCATCGACAAGTATTAGCTACCAAGACGTTACCTGAACCATTGAAAGAAGTGCTTAACCGAGTGATTAAAGCAGTAAATGTCGTTAAATCAAGGCCACTTGCAACACGGCTCTTCAAAGTTTTATGTGAGGATTTGGGATCAACGCATGAAGCACTATTGTTTCACACAGAGGTAAGATGGCTCTCGAAAGGAAAGGCGTTGAAGAGATTTTTTGAATTAAGAGGAGAGCTTCAAATATTTCTCGATTCTCAAAATGCAAGCGAATATGAATCATTGTTGACGGATGAATTTACGTTGTGCAAATTGGCATACCTGGTCGACATTTTTGAGATATTTAATAGTGTTAATACAGGATTACAGGGTAAGGAAAGTACGATAATATCTTTGTCTGAAAACATATCGTCTTTCAAAATGAAATTGGAACTCTGGATCACCAAAATTAACCATAAGAAATTATACATGTTCCCAACACTTGTCCAATTTGTTGAAGAAGCGGCAAATGAAATTAACATCGATGACTTATATAGCTTGATACAAGAGCATTTGGAAATTCTTACTGTTCGATTAAGAAGTTATTTTCCTGATGAATGTTGCAAATCTTTCTCCCTTACAATCAACCCATTCAATGCCAATGTATCTAATATCCCTGAAGCAGCAGAAGAAGAGTTCATCGACTTAAAAAACAATTTTGAAGCTAAATCATGGTTTGGTGAATTGCAACTACAAGAATTTTGGGCAAAAAGTTTCCAAAAATTCCCAGTAATATCAGAAATCGCGATAAGGAATTTATTGCCCTTCCCAACAACTTACTTATGTGAAGCAGCATTCTCCCAACTTCTCATCCTTAAAAACAAATACCGAAATAAATTAAATCTGGAAGACGACTTGAGGTGTGCCATATCGACAACGGAGCCCAGGATAGAATTGCTAGCTAAAAAACTGCAATACCAGCCGTCTCATTAAAGTCAGTTCATAAACATATTTTACATAACGGTGGAAATTTGTGTGTTCGAACAATTTTGAATTGATTTGCAATTAATTAATGTTTGTAGGAGCTTTGGAATTTTTTATGAATAAATAATCTATAATTCAATAATCGCAATATATGGCAGTTTGTTGTACAAAAACCGAATGTATATATAAGATATTTTAAGGGTTGGGGTCGCTTCATGATTGCTTGTTCTAAAATGGGTCGCTATATTTGAAAGGTTGGGAACCACTGCTGTAAGGGAACTGGAGGAGCACCTGAGGAAGACGTACCCCGACAACCTGAGGCATGAGCCAGTCACCATTCCAGACGACAAGCCACCTATTCACCCACCTGAGCACCAGATGGACACAAGACCTCCTACATGGAAGGAGGGGGAGAAGACAGTTAAACGAGCAAGATCAGCATCAGCCCTAGGGCCCAATGGTATTCGATACAGGCTCTATAAGAACACTCCTGGTATCCTGAAATACCTCTGGAAGTTAATGAAAGTGGCGTGGGGGAAAGGAATCATACCTAAGGCATGGCGAAGGGCAGGAAGGATCCTAGTTCCCAAAGAAAAGAACTCCTCAACCATTAGCCAATTCCACCAGATCAGCCTTCTGAATGTGGAAGGAAAGATCTTCTTTGGTGTTGTGGCCCAAAGACTCTCTGCGTTTTTGCAGAGCAACAACTTCATTGACACGTCAGTGCAGAAAGAAGGGGTACGTGGTTTCTCAGGATGTCTGGAACATGCAAACGTCATCTGGCACCAGATACAAACTGCCAAGAAAGAAAAGAGAGATCTGCATGTGGTTTTCTTAGATCTTGCCAATGCCTTTGGTTCGGTGCCCCATGAGACTCTTTGGGCAGCTTTTAACTTCTTCCAGGTCACAGAAGTCACCACAAAGCAGGTAAAAGCTTACTTCCAGGACCTCCAGTTCTGCATCACAACACAGGACAACACCACCGCCTGGCAGCACCTTGAGATAAGCATAATGGCGGGCTGTACCATCTCTCCTCTGATGTTTACCATGGCAATGGAGCTAATCATTCGAGCATCACGATGGGTAGTTGGAGGGGAACGCTTGAAGAGTGGGCTGCGTCTTCCTCCAATCAGAGCGTACATGGATGACATGACCACTATAACAACAACAAAAGCATGCACCAAACGCCTGCCGGATAAACTCCAGAAAAAACATCAAATGGGCACGAATGGAGATTAAACCCAGCAAGTCCTGCAGTATTTCCATCATCAAAGGCCGGCTCACTGATGAAAGGTTCCGCATCAACAATGAGACAATACCAACTGTCCTGGAGAAGCCTGTCAAAAGCCTCGGGCGATGGTACACCGCACACCTCAAGGACGCAGAGGAGGTGGAACAACTAAGGCAGGATACAATCAGCGGCCTCAAGCGAATCAACAACACTGCTCTCCCAGGGAAGCTGAAGCTTTGGTGCCTTCAATTATGTCTGCTGCCCCGACTCATGTGGCCAATTACCATCTAAGAGGTCACTCTATCCCATGTCAACCAGCTGGAGAGACTTGTGAACTAACAAGTGAGGAAGTGGCTTAGGCTACCGAGACCCAATAGTTAGAGGTGTCGCTCCAACCCTAGCAACAGGGAAGAAATGGACTCCAGCAGCAGTTGTACAGGACGCAAAATCTGCCCTCCGACACCGGGACATAGTGGGCCATGTCCAACAAGGCCGAGGGGGCTTTGGCCTGGGAGCAATGAAACCTACCTGGCAAAAGGCTACTCCAGCTGAACGTCGGCACCTGTTGGTGGAGGAGGTGCGCCGCCAAGAAGAAGCAGCCAGGTGTGCCAAAGCCATATCTCAAGCCAAGCAAGGCCGCTGGATAAGGTGGGATGGCATTGAGAGGAGGAAGATCACATGGAGTGAGCTGTGGAACATGGAGTCAAGTATGTTGAGCTTTATTATCAGAGCCACATAAGACGTCCTTCCCTCTCCCACAAACCTAAATCTTTGGCTGGGAGAGGATCCAGCCTGCCCCCTGTGTGCAGTTCCAGCAAACCTCAAGCACATCCTGGTCAGTTGTAAGACCAGCCTAACACAAGGCAGATACACCTGGCGACACAACCAGGTGCTGAGGTGTTTGGCAGCTGCACTCCAGTGCAAGAGAGTTACCACCAACGCCATGCCTATCAATGCCCAGCTACCATTCCCGCAAATCCAATCGTTCATCCGGGAAGAAAAGAAACGGAAGACTACCACCTCGCCTCTCAACTCATGCCCACTGAGCACAGCCAGAGACTGGGAAATGCGGGTTGACCTAGGCCAGAGGCTTTCCTTCCCTGTTAAAATCGCCGCTACCAACCTGCGACCAGACCTCGTCCTCTGGTCCAGCTCCTGTCGGCGTGTTTACATCATTGAGCTGACGGTGCCCTGGGAGGAGGCTGTGGACGAAGCATTTGAAAACAAAAGGCTGAGATATTCCAACCTTGCAGTAGAGGCAGAGGAGCGAGGTTGGAGTGTAAGAATGCGTCCAGTGGAGGTGGGGTGCAGGGGCTTTGTAGCCAGTTCCACTGCAAGGCTCCTGACGGAAGTTGGAGTCAGAGGGCAGGCCCAAAGGAGGGCAATCAAAGAACTTGCAAATGCCGCCGAACGGAACAGTCACTGGCTGTGACTGAAAAGAAAAGATACTGACGGGCTGCAACCTGACCATCTAGAGGCTAACCATAACACACACACAGGCCTGATCACCCTGCGGTGGGCCTGCCTCGACTGGTGGTGTCTTGTGATAAAAGGCCGAAACAGCCAGTGATGTTGAGGTACGCAACTGAAGATGTGGCTGAATGGTAGCAACATCACCTAGTGGTCACCCCCAAGAACAACACCAGTCAATTGTAGTGCAAACCTTATGGATTGTAACATCTTGTCCTACTAATCAACATGCATGGACTCATAGTCATAGAATGATACAGAGTGGAAACAGGCCATTTGCCACAATTTGCCCACACCGGCCAACATGTTGCAGCTACACCAGTCCCACCTGGCCGCGTTTGGCCCATATGCCTCCAAACCTGTCCGATCCATGCACTTGACTAACTGTTTCTTACATGTTTGGACAGTCCCTGCCCCAATCACCTCCTCTGGCAGCTTGTTCCATACATCCACCATCCTTTGCGTGAAAAAGTTACCCACCAGGTTCCTACTAATCTTTTCCACATTCACCTTGAACCTATAAATGATGCAGGAAGGTGTTCTGGAGTAAAATGGATCCCATAGGCAATTATTATTGACTGTGAGGTCGTCTTTGCATCGGGGATGGAATTTCCATTCCTGACCCGTTGCCCTGTAAACGGAAGTGCATCTTCCTGATCCCTTTATTGCAGATTCCCACCCCAGACGAGGACAGATCCCAACATGCCCAGATAACATTTAACACCAAATGACGCCACTCTGTTCACCACCCGCTCTCTGTCTATTCCATTCAGTGGAACCTCTCTCCTCACTCCCCATCTGTTCCGTCATGAGCTTCATCCAGTCCTCCCGTACAGGCAGACGGAACATCTTCACTCTGATCCCCAGCCATGCACTACGCTACACAGGAACATTCACATGTTGCCACTGATCGGCCCCATCATTTACTTTCCAACTTTCTAATCATCGATGCCGTGTGCTCCGTCTCATGGCCCCGAATCTAAAACTTACGTCAGCTGCATCTACGGATGCTGCATGACCCGCTGGGATATCTCTTTATTCAAGATTACAGCATCTGTATTCTCCTTTGACATGAAATATTTGTATTGTTTGATGACGGAGATTTGTTTCGCCGTCCATTAACTGCTGATTATTGAGGTTTGCCACAGTCTTTGTATACAGCCCGGACATCGATTGAGTTGATTTCCTGATAATTCGCCTTCATATTACGACTCAATGTTCCGCAACGCTTACCCAATCGGATCGATTACTGTGCCTTCGCTCTGTAGAACTGCAAATAGTTTAATAAAAGTTCCACTTCATCGACCGAGGGCAGACCTAATGGAGATCCCCGGTCTCCTCAGACCACCGCTGTGTAGCTCTTTTCGTTGATGCTTCGTTCTTAAATTTTTCTGAAAGCCAGCAGGAGCACCACCAATAGATGATCGGATGAAAAACGAGAGCGACAACTGGAACAGCATGCATACTTACTGGTCGTGAAGGCTAGAGTGCTTAAGCCCTGCCGAAGGGGATGGGCTGGGGGAGAGAGAGATATGTTGATTTTATTTACCTGTGCATTCCTGAGGCTAGATTGGGTGAGTTCATCGCAAATGATGAACAGTACCATAGGGTTTGGTTCTTAAAGAGAGTTCATGACCGAGTATAATTCATCCGCTGCCACCTTGGTTTTGGCTTTGTGTAGTATGTGGACCGCCGACACGATGGTTGCGGTGAATTGCCCCGGTCGATAAAATGGACGGCACATAGTGAACGGGTATTAAAGACATAGAAACATAGATAAATAGGTGCAGGAGGTGGCCATTTGGCCCTTCGAGCCAGCATCGCCATTCATTGTGATCATGGCTGATCATCCACAATCTGTACCCTGTGCCTGCCTTCTCCCCATATCCCTTGATTCCGCTAGCCCCAAGAGCTCTGTCCAACTCACTTTTAAATGCATCCAGTTAATTGGACTCCACTGTCTTCTGTGGCAGAGAATTCCACAAAGTCACAACTTTCTGGGTGATTTTTTTTGCACCTCCGTTTTAAATGGACTCCCCTTTATTCTTAGACAGTGGCCCCTGGTTCTTTCGTTTTCCCGAATCTGACACCATTGAGATAATAATTTCCCTTTTTGTTTTCGCAGCCAAAGTGGATAACCCCACATTTATCTATGTCATACTGCATCTGCCTTGCATCTGCCCACTCACTCAACCTGTCCAAGTCACCCTGCAACCGCCTAACATCCTCTTCACAGTTCACACCTCCACCCAGCTTTGTGTCATCTGCAAACTTTCCAGTGTTACTTCTAATTCCATCATCCAAATCATTAATATATATGGTAAATAGTTGCGCCTCTGCATCGAGCCTTGCGGCACTCTATTCGCCACTGTGTTGCCATTCTGAAAGGGACCCATTTATTCCTACTCTTTGCTTCCTGTCTGCAAACCAATTATCTACCCATGTCAATACCCTTCCCCCAATACCATGTGTTCTAATCTTGCTCAGCAATCTCCGTGTGGGAAATTACCAAAGCCTTCATGAACGCCTAGATACACTACGTCCACTGGCTCTCCATCCATTTTACTTGCCACATCCTCAAAAAAAATCAGAAGATAGTCAAGCAGGATTTCCCTATCATAAATCCATGCTGACTTGGACCAATCCTTTTACTGCTATCCAAATGCGCCGTTATTACCTCTTTAATAATTGACTCCACCATCTTCCCCAACACCGATGTCAGGCTAACTGGTCTATAATTCCCCGTTTTCTATCTCGCCCCTTTCATGAAAAATGGGTTAACATTCGCTCCCCTCCAATCCACAGGAACTCATCCTGAGTCTATTGAACATTGTAAAATGATCACCCATACGCCCACGATTTCTAGAGCCATCTCCTTGAGTACTCTGTGATGCAGACCATCAGGCGCCGAGGATTTATCAGCCTTCAGTCCCACTGAACTAAGCTAACTGAACAATTTCGTGGCATAGTCAGCTTGTTCCATAAGGTTTTCCGTCGTGCTGGTTGACTTTATAACTATAAATAGAGTGTAATTGTGTGAATGGAAGACAATAGACAATAGACAATAGGTGCAGGAGGAGGCCATTCGGCCCTTCGAGCCAGCACCGCCAATGTGACCATGGCTGATCATTCTCAATCAGTGCCCCGTTTCTGCCTTCTCCCCATACCCACTGACTCCGCTATCCTTAACAGCTCTATCTAGCTCTCTCTTGAATGCATTCAGAGAATTGGCCTTCACTGCCTTCTGAGGCAGAGAATTCCACAGATTCACAACTCTCTGACTGAAAAAGGTTTTTCCTCACCTCAGTTCTAAATGGCCTACCCCTTATTCTTAAACTGTGGCCCCTGGCTCTGGACTCCGCCAACATTGGGAACATGTTTCCTGCCTCTAACGTGTCCAAACCCTTAATAATCTTATACGGTTCGATAAGATCTCCTCTCATCCATCTAAATTCCAGTGTATACAAGCCATGTCGCTGCAGTCTTTCAACATATGATAGTCCCGCCATTCCGATAATTAACCTAGCAAACCTACGCTGCACGTCCTCAATAGCAAGAATATCCTTCCTCAAATTTGGAGACCAAAACTGCACACAGTAATCCAGGTGCGGTCTCACTAGGGCCCTGTACAACTGCAGAAGGACCTATTTGCTCCTATACTCAACTCCTCTTGTTATGAAGGCCAACATTCCATTGGCTTGTTCCATAAGTTTTTCCGTCGTGCTGTTTGACTCTATAACTATAAATAGAGTGGTATTGTGTGCCTGGAAGACAGCCGGGGATGAGTCGCGAATTGGCCTCTTATTGGGCATAATTTAGAAACCAACCGCACTTGCTTGAAAATAACATTTTATATCAAAGATTCAATTTGCCAACTGTTGCGAGCTGTGCGAAGTTCTATTTTTAGCTCCTCAGACACTGAAGCGCTGAATCTCATTTTAGTTCCATCCCGGGTGAACAATTCCTGGGCGTTGCGCAACTTCGAGCTTTTGGGTTATGGGGACATCCCGTGGACAGAACCAGAACTGCAACCAGAGCGGAGAAGAACCAATCAATTGATCATTTGGGGATAATTTCTCGCAGTGGGTAGTTTCCGCATTTCCTTTTCTAAATTTGGTGCCTCTGATCGTCACTACTGCTACTCTGGAATCTGGGGGAAATACATGCTGTTGTGCTTCTGCTTTCATCAGTTATTGATCACAGCACACCAGCTGCCTGCTGAACAGCCAGCCAGGGTTTGATTACAGGTCACCGCTGTTTGCCCAAACCATGGGCCATCCGCTTCCCTGAAGCAGCGGAGATTTCATTCAGATCGCAACCAGCACACATTAATAAAAAGCAAGAATTTTTAATTCAGTTAAATGTGTTCCATGGCCAATTATCACTCACTGTGAGCTGGTCCCTGGATCCGGGATGGAATTCTCCACCCGTCAGCTTTTCCCGGTAAACCCATGAAAGCATAGAAAAATAGGTGCAGGACGAAGCCATTAGGCCATTCGAGCCTGTACGCACCGCCATTCATTGTGATCATGGCTGACCATCCACAATCAGTAACCCGTGCCTGCCTTCTCCCTATATCGCATGATTCCACTATCCCCTCGAGCTCTATCCAAAACTGTTTTAAATTCATCCACTGAATTTGGCCTCCACTGCCTTCTGTCGCAGAGAATTGCACAAATTCACATCTCTCTGGCTGAAATGGGTTTTTTCCTCACCTCAGTTTTAAATGGCTTTCCCTTTATTCTTAGACTGTGGCCCCTGGTTCTGGACTCCCCCAGCATTTGGGAACCTTTTTTCCTGAATCTGGTTTGTCCAGTCCTCTTATAATGTTATACGTTTCTATAAGATCCCCTCTCATCCTTCTAAATCCCAGTGAAGACAAGCCCAGTCTTCAATCTTTGCTCATACGACAGTCCCGCCATCCCGGGGGGTAACCTCCGGAACCTACGCCGCACTGCCTCAATAGCAAGGATGTCCTTCCTCAAATTAGGAGAGCAAAACTGCACACAATTCTCCAGATGTGGTCTAACCAGGGCCCTATACAACTGCAGAAGGACCGTTTTGCTCCTATACTTATTGCAGCTCTCCACAATTAACTAGGGCAGAGCACAACATCCAGACAATATGTTCACACCCAGTGTCATCAGTCTGTCCCCCACCCTCCCTCTGTCTATTTCTCTCTGTGGAATCTTTCTCCTCACTTCCCATTTGTTCCGTCAGGACCTTCATCATGTCCTCCCGAACAGATAGACGGAACATCTCATTCCGACCCTCAGTCATATGCTATGCTCCACAGCACATTCCAAGTTCCCCCTGCCTGTCCCCATTATAGCTTTACCTGCCTGTCCCCATTATAGCTACCGCAACGTCGAATGAGACCTGTTGCTTTCATAGACCTGCTTGAACAGCTGAGTTCCTCCAGCGTTTTTTTTGCAGGATTTCAGATCCAATATCTCTGTTCCCTTTTGATACAAAACTTTTTTTCTGGGTTGGTGGAAGATGTTTGTTTTCCTCTTCCATCACCTGTTGATCACTGGCCTTTGCCACAGTCGGTACTTAGTTTAGAGATACAGCGCGGAAACAGGCCATCCTTCGAACCGATCCGCTACTTTAAAAAAAATGTGCATTCTACCGTCGGTACTGGGATTATAGAAACATAGAAACATAGAAAATAGGTGCAGGCCCTACGAGCCTGCACCGCCATTCAACATGATCATGGCTGATCATCCAGCTCAGTAACCTGTACCTGCCTTCTCTCCGTACCCCCTGATCCCTTTAGCCACAAAGGCCACATCTAACTCCCTCTTAAATATAGCCAATGAACTGGCCTCAACTACCTTCTGTGGCAGAATTCCACAGACTCACCACTCTCTGTGTGAAGAAATGTTTTCTCATCTCGGTCCTAAAAGAATTCCCCCTTATCCTTAAGCTGTAACCCCTGGTTCTGGACTTCCCCAACATCGGGAGCAATCTTCCCGCATCTAGCCTCTCCAACCCCTTAAGAATTTTATATGTTTCTATAAGATCCCCCTCAGTCTTCTAAATTCAAGCGAGTATAAGCCTAGTCTATCCAGTCTTTCTTCATATGAAAGTCCTGCCATCCCAGGGATCAATCTGGTGAACCTTCTCTGTAGTCCCTCTAAGGCTAAAATGTCTTTCTTCAGATTAGGAGACCAAAACTGTACACAATACTCCAGGTGCGGTCTCACCAAGGCCCTGTATACTCAACGACTCAAATTAAGGGCTCGGTCAATTTTGGGACATCACATTAAATAGTCCTTATGGGGAAGGTCCTTATATATGGTAATTATGGGAGAGCACCGGTAAACGTTCAATTAGGGGAGGACACCACAAATGGGGATTTGCGGGTGCACTGTTATTGAAGTATGGCGGATGGATAAACAACAAATATGAAATTAGCGGAGGGAAACTGTAAATGTGGAAATAGGGGAGTGCGCCTACAAATGGGAAACCAGGAGAGGGCAAACCTATGTAGAATTATGGGAGGGTACTGTCTGTTTCCGTGAATGTCCCTACTTCTCTCTGTGAGTATTCATGTCTCTATGTCTCTGTTTTTTCCCCGTCTCTATCTGCTGGTGTTCCTGGCTCTATGTGTGCTCCTGATGGTCTCCATCAAAGAGCTCCCACGGTGTTCGAGAAGAAACACACAGGAACATACGCCCATCCACCCAGGTAAATAAACAATACAATGACCAAACTGGAGCTACGAACATTACTCAGCATTGAACTGTCCCACTGTGTCCCTTCAGTGCATTCTATGTGTTCCCACGTCCAGGCTCGCCTCATCCATCCTGTACGGATTGTTCCTGTCGCCCTGTCCCTCGGCCACATTTCTGGAAATCTGACAACCGAGATGTGCTTCTGCTCCCTGCCAACAAACAACAATTGAAGCAGGAGGATCCGATGCAGAGAGTCGTAAAAAGCTAGACAACGGACACGGATGACATCTTACGCGACTGCTTTAATTCAGCAGTCACGGATTCTGCAGCTAACCTGAATGAGTGCGCCTCTGCCGTCACTGACTTCAGCAACAAGTGAGTGGAAGGCTGTGTACCGCCGAAGTCAATCCGAGTGTTCCCCAACCGGGAACGATGGATGTACATTCACAGGTCCCAAGAGGTCCAAGAAGCCACGCTGTGGTCTCTGAAAAGCCACGAATGATGCCAAGAGGCAATACCAGTACAAACTTGCGTCGCAGTATAATCTCTGGGTCACACGGACAATGTGGCACGGCCTGATTAAAATAACTGGATGCAACGTAAGTTTAGGCAACTTCATTGGTAATAGTGCGACCCAACATGATAAACGAATGCTTCTCTCCCTCTTTCTCT